>NW_009919458.1:0-31955 GCF_000696875.1 Nestor notabilis
GCTTTGCACAAGTCCAGGTAGATGAAGTCAATTGCTCTTAACAACTAGCTGAGTTTTTAATATATAGAGTATTGGAAGGGAGATGCTGAAAATACAAGGAATAAAGAATAAGGTAGGTGAAGAAATTTAGAGGCAGTAACAACTGAAGTTACTACAGAATGTAGCTGAACAGTGTTCATTGAAAAACTTTTGCCACAGAAAAATGAAAGGAAAAGTTAAGAGTGTAAGTTTAATCAGAACAGTGATTTAAGCATGTTGTTAAGTCAGTAGTAACTGTATTATATTGTAATAATGAATGCTAGATGTCATTTAGGACATGCTTGTAACTTTGTTGGAGGTTGACCTAATAGAGAGCAGTTCATCTGAGAAAGACCTGGGAGTATTGGTAGATGATAAGTTGACTGTGAGCTGACAATGTGCCTTTGCAGCCAGGAGAGCCCATAGTATCCTGCGGTGCATTAGGAGGAATGTGGCCAGCAGGTTGAGGGAGCTCATCCTCCCCCTCTACTCGACCCTGGTGAGGCCACATCTGGAGTACTGTGTCCAGTTCTGGGCTCCTCAGTACAGGAAAGACAAGGAGCCACTGGAAAGGGTCCGGCGGAGGGCTACAAGGATCAGGGGGTTGGAGCATCTCTCTTATGAGAAGACTGTGGGAGCTGGGCCTGTTTAATCTACAGAAGACTGAGAGGGCATCTCATTAATGCATAGAAATATTTCAAAGGGAGGTGCCCAGAGGATGGTCCCAGACTCTTTTCAGTGATGCCCAGTGACAGGATGAGGAGTAGTGGCCATAAAGTAGAACATCTCAACATGATGAACTTCTTTACACTGAGCGTGGCAGAGCACTGGAACAGGCTGCACAGAGAGGTTATGGAGTTTCCCTCTCTGGAGACATTCAAAACCCGCCTGGACACATTCCTGTGTAATGTTCTGTAGGTGAACCTGCAAGGGGGTTGGAATAGAAGATCTCCAGAGGTCCCTTCCAACCCTAACGATTCTGTAATAACAGTACCAAGGGAACATACTATCTATTTAGTCACACTGTTATTTGAACAAAACTCATTTCTCTATTTTATCAAACACTGATTTCCCAGAACAATGTATTTTTTATGCAGCATTCATGTTTTCTTAGAACAAATTATTTTTGTTGGAACTACACTGTTTTCTCTGAAGGTGTTTGTTTGGGTTTTTTTCAGCAATGTCAAGTTACCTCTTTATTATTAAATATGAACTTCCTGAAGTAATCAGAGCATTTATGAAACTCGAGGAGAGTTCTGGGTAGGTACCTTTGCCCAGCCTGAACCTCAGATGAAAATCTTTCACTTTGATGTCAGTGGGAATGATTGGTGTTTTTTATTCCTCCTCTTTAGTGAATGGTACCTAAATGGGAACTACCTCGTCATACTTGTAACAGTTGCAGTTATTCTTCCTCTCTCCCTTCTAAAGAGTTTAGGTAAGCTTAATGCCCCACTTAACCTTATTTCTTATTTCTGTTAGGATTGTAAGTTTATATGTAGCTGAAATGGTTTTTGTTTTTCTTGCTGCACAGGTTATCTTGGTTATACGAGTGGTTTTTCGCTGACCTGTATGGTTTTCTTTGTCTGTGTGGTAGGTGGCTGTTTGGGTATTGTCTCTAAGCAAATACAGAGCCTGTAAACTGCAACGCTGTTCTATCTCTTACCATGACAATTTAATGAGAATGTTAGAAAAACACCTGCAAGTGAATCAAATCAACCAGCCTGTTGCTGAACAAAGCCAGAATTAAAAAGCTCAGGCTAAAAAGCAACACCTGAAAATAAGAAATAAAGCAGGCCAACAGCAGAGGCAGAGAAACAACAAATATTTGCAGGCAAAGCAGAAGTAGTAGCACTTGGTTTCTTGCTCCTTCTCTTTCAGCTCTCTCTTCTGTGTGCCTGTTTATATTTCTTTTGGCATACCCTTGATCTAACTGTTATCTCTTACAGTGGTACTCTTCTGATGACATTGTCTAACTCTTTCGTAGGTAATCTTCAAGAAATCCCAAATACCTTGTCCTCTCCCCATCATGGACCATGGGCTTGGAAACTGGACTGCGACCAACAACACAGTGCCAGCACACCTGATCGTATTACCAAATGAGTCTTTCAGTTCTGGTGTGAATTTCATGATGGACAACACAGCTAGGCACTTGCCAGGCCTTGAGGAGCCGAAAGATACCTCTCCCAGAAGTGGTGTGGAATATGAAGCACACAGCGACAGTAGTGATATGTGTCAGCCAAAATACTTTGTGTTCAACTCACGGGTAAGGGAGATTCTGTAGAATTTTTCTCTAGCCATTCATGCCACAGCTAAACTGCTGCCTGCCAAAAGTCAGAGGTATAGCAGTGACCATTCTTACTAATGGAAGCTTTATTTTACAGACTGCCTATGCAATACCCATCCTGGCATTTGCATTCGTATGCCACCCTGAGGTGCTACCAATATACAGTGAACTGAAAGAGTAAGGTTCTTAAATTTTGTCCCATTCTTCCAGTTAACCAGTTAAGCAGTTAGCCAGAGATCACTATATGTTCTGCATTGATTGCTGGTGCGTAGACACCCATCTGCTAGTGATTTATTGCTTTCCATAGTAAGCAGAAGTTGGTGTTGCTTTGACCTAATATTGGTGACAGAAGACCACTGTTCAGATATGAAATATACCGGGGAACTTGGTTGCACTGAAACAGACAATTCTGGTTTCTAACAATATCTTAATAAATTCTGTGTCTGGGTCAGCTGCTGCTTACCCTTAAGGTTTCTTGGGATGCCAGTGGTTTGGGTGTCTTACATAGTCAGCCTATTTTCCTTATCAAATACACTTGCTTAAATCAGCACACAGTTGACAGTGGGAAAGGGCTAAGAGAATGCATCTGTTCAACAGCAAAAATTATGTTACAGGAGGTTGTGTTGCAAAACCCAAGGAGGCCAAGACCCACTACCTCCTGTTTCAGTGGGTTTAACCTCAGAAGAAATAAAAATTCTCTGATTACTTGGGAACATGCTTCCAGGTTCTATAAGCTGAAGATTTTCTTACATCAAATCTTTAATCAAAGGATTTCCAAAGAAAGGATTTGACCTGCAGGATATTCTTGAACCCACAGGACAGACCTATGTAGATATAAGGGTATGCTCATATAGAGATGACTGAAAACTCTAATCTATTTTTATTCCCGGCCCTGTAATTTTAGCCACTCTGGTTTTTATTTAAAATAAACCATTTGAGACTGATAGTATATAGACAATGATACACAAAATAACATGTCATGTTTATATGTCATCACTAAGTAAGCAGTAGAAATGGAGTTTCAACACACTTTCATAAGTGTGTGCTGTTCTGCACAGAGCTGCGAAGCTTCAAGAGCTCTGTGTAATCAATGTAGCTGCTATGAACTTACTAGCCAATGAGGGGATGTCGGTAGAGCTATGACTCTTCAGAGTACTTTTTGTACAAATAGAGGTTTTCTAAGCACTGTTACTCTCTTTCTCTCCTACTTCAGTCGCTCCCGAAGACGGATGCAGAATGTCTCAAATATCTCCATCACTGGCATGCTTATCATGTACCTTCTGGCTGCACTCTTTGGATACCTTACCTTCTACGGTAGGTCAAAGCCCTGTTCTCGGCCGAATTTTCCCTCTCGTTTTAAAGCAGACAAGATGTTTCTACCACACTGAGGCTCAAGTGTTCATGTATTACACCTAGGGCTGAATCCCAGTGTAAGCATTATTCAAATATAATACACAGTGTATCCTATGATAAATGAGTATGTATCCTATGAATAAGCGGCGGGACTTATCCAGCTATCAGACCAGAAGTTCCTCATCCATGAGAAACTCAGAGGCACTTACTAGGGGCACCAGTTTTATATGTCTTGGTTTTGTGAACTCAGACAGCAAGCTGCTGTAGACTTGGCTTCTGGTAAAGGCCAAGAGTGACCATACTAAAAATACTCTATTGCTCAACAGTTTTACATGACACTATTAAGTGCTGTCCACCCTGGCTCTGACACAACTAATTCAGCTTCTCCTATGCTGAAAAACAGGTGCAAATCATTCTAGTGTAAAAAAAATATGGATGAGCTAGACTAACCAGTAGGTAAACAGAGTGGGCTGTATTAGCCCACAGTTTTATGCAAACGCCACCTCTTTTTACCTCATTAGCTCTTCCATTACAGCAGAGAAGTGAATGACACTGCACAATCTGCTCTCTATCACTGGGGCAAGAAGGTTCTGTCTGAGAGCTGGGGCACAGCAGTGGAGGTTGAAGGGAGCTGTTCACTGAATTGTTTCCTATTTTGTATCAGAGAAATTATTTTTACCTCATGTTCCACACCCACTTTATGACTTTGAGAAAGTCATTTGAGATGCTGGAGTACAAAGCATCACCTCAGAGCTGTATTGCTCTCATTGTCTCTGAAGGATGGATTTGTATCTTGTGCTGGGAAAATTTCTCTTTCATTTCTAGCCAGTAACGTGTATTATGAGAGCAGCTTGGCCAAAGCTAACCTTATCTGGCTGCAGTATAAAGATCCCTTTGTATGTGCAATATTGCTTATGTGATTTAACTCCTTTCTGTTTCCTTTCTGTAGGAGAAGTTGAAGATGAGCTACTTCATACATACACCAAAGTGTACACTTTTGACACACTCTTGCTGTCAGTTCGTTTGGCAGTGCTGGTGGCTGTAACCCTGACAGTGCCCCTTGTCCTTTTCCCTGTAAGTAACACAGCTGCTGAAGCTAAAATCAGGGCTAGTCCACATACACTGACTGTAGGTACTCAGCATAGACTTTCACACTGAAGAAAACTATATCAGATTTTTTATTTGGGAGGGTCTGTTTTCTCTTATGTAGTTTGACAAGAGCAAGGACCTTAGGTAGTTAGGGTTGCACACTTTGAAAGACTGAAATAAATCAGTCTTTCTAAATAAATCAGTCTCTCTAAATAAATCAGTCTCTCTAAATAAATCAGTCTCTCTAAATAAATCAGCAATAAATCAGGAACAACTGCCCTGGCTTTCTCTGGATCTCTCTGTACTATATTTATTAAAGCAGCAGGGTAAGTATCAAAGACTTGGGGATATACTTACAAGATTTCCTAATACAGACACAGGCACCTACTATAGCATCCAAACTCAAGACAGACACACGCAGCTTAGGCTACGTGCTGTGCAGCACTGCCAGACCTAGCTGCCAAGGTAGAGAGGCAGAGGCCATGATGTGGATATCTTACATACTTGAGTCTATGGACAGGACATAAAACTAAGTACTGGAAAACAAAGGCAGTAGAGCCTCAGCCATGTAGTCAGGTGCCTGAGCAATGTTTGGACTTTCTAGATGCAGTTCACAGATTAAAACACAATTATCAACAGTAGCAGGCAGAGAAAGATGCAGCTAAACAAAGTGCTCTGCAGAGAGACTGACCCTGCTCAAGAATCAAACCTTAACTGAAGAGCAGCCCTCCAGGCTCCTGAATGTATAGGACTGCCTCTTGTGCCTTCCCTGAGCTGCTATGCAGCAAGGGAGAAAATAGTTGGTCCTGGTCATTAAGTTTTGGGAGGCTAGTGTGCCATTTGTATGGCACATACAAGCCCAGCATCATGCTGCCAGCGGGCTCCCAGAAATCTGCGTCATACTGTAGTGTTCCTATCTGATGAGAGCAGTAACCCTGGGTCCTGTTGCTCCGTTGTCCTGGATGCAAACATGAGCTCGGCTTAGGTACTGTTTCCAGGCTTGCTGACAAATACCTAAGAGCAGTGATCACTGTTCAAGGTTGTCTACAAAACAAAACCCAGAAGTTCTGGTATATAACACCCATTGTGATCAGTCCATTTAGCTTAAAGTGCTCTGGTGCTCTGCTTTAAGTGTGTGTTTAAACCAGTGCCTACATGCTTAGTCTTAACTAACGGATCGCCTTCATGGGAAAACAATCTAAGGCCATTGCAAAAGCCACTGTCAGATGTAGCATTTTGCATTTTTAGCTTTCTGTATAATCATATTTATATCTGAAATAGTGTGTAAAGGCTTAGTGGTTTCATACTACAACACTAATCACTCTGTTAAAAATCCTGCCAAGAAAATATCATTTACTTGTAAACCAGCATTCAATTTTATACGGCCTATTGGCACAGCCAGCTCAGCCGATCTAGTTACTTCATTACTTCAAATAAGCAGTATAGTTGTATCATACTTTTTTTATGAACTGCCACATTTGTATTTTCTTATAGTAGTCAGAGTTTATTTAAAAAAAGAGTCACTGTACTGCTAAAAAAAATTAAAATTATTAAATATCGATCTATGTACCATTAGTCACAGTAAACTTAAGTTTGATAGCTTCATTTTAAGGACTATATCAAGCACAAGATGCTGACAATAAGTGAACAGGAATGCAGGCAGCAGTTCTTTGGTGGAATAAAGCTGGTTTACACCAACCCAGGGGCTGGACAAAATTTTTGCAGCTTGTCTCCCTCTTCCTAATATTGGCTCACATGAAGCTGAAAAAATATAAACTGCAAAATTCACACTGTGTTTTCCCATCTGACAGAACCTCAACTGAATTACCAAACTCAGCCAGAAAGAGTTGTCTGTTATTTTAAAACAACGAAACAGAAATGAGGTTTCAGCTTTTTTCAGTGTAAAATCATTTTTGTTCAACTTCTACATTTCAGATCTTTTAAATTAATCACGGTACTTCACAGTAACGCTACCTCCAGCCACCAAAGGGATTTGCTCATGACCTTTTTCCTACTTACCATCTTTGCTGATGAAAAAGCAGAAAAATCTCTCCGTGTGAGAAAGTCAGAGGAGCAAGAAGGATCTTCTGCAGTAGCTTTTAGGATTATAATTTCCAAGCATCATTGAAAAACATGTTTTTTGTTTGAGAGAAAATATATATTTGTATATATTTAATGAAAGTAAAACAGCAGCTTGCTCTTTCCTCACAAAAATAAACAACACCACTCCTGTGGGATTTTCAGAGGGATCAGATTTAAGAATACGGCAACTCATATTTCACCCATGCATTTTTTCCCTGCTGATTAGTATTCATAGTAGGGATTTCTTTGGGGTTTTATTCACTGATATTAGCATCTTTCGGTTGAACAGATTTCATGTCCCTGATTTTACACCCTATTTACTTGACTTTCTTCTACACTGCAAATATTTGTTTCTGCATTAAATTGTGAACCCAGTTCTCAAAAACCTTCATCAGAGTGAGATTACATTAAGGGAATCAAAGACTGAAAACACATTTCTTCAGTCAGAATTTCTCACAGCAAAAGTAACTAGCATAGATAGATCACTTAAGTGAAAAACAGTGATAAAATAATGGTTGTTTAACTTTCCCCACTGCTTTTCCTTTACAGATCCGCTCATCTGTCAGTGCACTGCTGTTTCCTAAAAGACCTTTCAGCTGGATAAGACATTTCCTGATTGCAGCAGTAATTCTTGCTTTTAATAACCTGCTCGTAATTTTTGTCCCAACGATTAAAGACATCTTTGGATTTATTGGTAGGTTTCATAAACACTTTTTAGTCACTCTGTTAATACTGTCCACAACATATTTACATTCATGGATTGAATGACAGTCTCGGTTTGGGTCTTACAGTAGAGTAATATAAAGACAGGTTAAAGATTAAAAAAAAAATTTAAAAAATCCTAAACAGCTGACAGACAAAGCTAAACCACTACCCAACATTGTTGCTACCTTGCATGAGGCAATAGGAATAAGGAGTCCAATAATCCCTCTATAAAAACTGGTAAGAAGTTCTCATTTTGACAAAAAAGGCATTGGGGCATGTGGAAGAAAGGGAAATCAGCTTCAGCTTCAAGCATCTATAGCCTGGACAAAATGCATTGACTGTGCTGTTAGAAAAGGAGAAACATAACACATTTCTTTTGATGTTCCCAGTTCTCTCCCTAACTCCTTCTTTTGGTCAGTTTTGGCTTCCAATCAAAGAGGACCATGAAGAGTCTCCATGCTCTGAGCTGCTGGAGGACTTGGGCTTGTAGATGCCCTTGAGAAAGGCACCTCCATGGGGTTTCTGCCTTTTTCATGTTTTATACTCAACTCAGGCAACCACTTTGCTCCTCCCTGACATTTACACCAGGGCCACAGTGATGGGTTCTGCTGCAAGGAGAGTAGCAGCCACTTAGAGGGCACAGATAGTCCACCTTCTTTTTGACACCTGCTTTCCAGTGCCTTGGATTATCTGATTGTCTTCACTTCACCAGCTCACATGCAGACATCTATAACACAGGCAGCCACACTGGTTTGAACAAATCCTCTCAGTAATAAGTGCTTCTTTGGGCCCCAAGCACCCAAATAAGTGTTTGGAGACCTACAGCTCTGCATGAATGCTGTCTACAGAAAGAGTCCTTTGTGCAGCTGGGCTTGGAAGAGCAGCTGCCTCCCCACATACTCTCTGTTGCAGGTGTACCATGTTGCTTATGTGTTAGACGACACGATGCTCAGCTCTGCTTTCTCTTCTAGGTGCGTCTTCTGCTACATTGCTGATTTTCATCCTCCCTGCTGCCTTCTACTTGCGGCTTGTTGAGAAGGAGCCCCTGAGGTCTCCCCAGAAAATCGGGGTAAGGGAGCTGGCAGCAACTGCAAAAGGAAGGATGGGAGGGTGTGTGATTTCCACTGGTCACAAATGCTCAGACATTTGACTTGCAATATCTGGCAGTTGCTCGTAAATAGTAGTATCTTGCTCAAAATATAGGTCAGGCAGTGCGATCTACCTTGGCTTGGAGAGCCAGGTTTTACAAGCCAAAGTCTCTGGTGCCCTACTGCTACTGACACACAGCAGTAAGTGTCTACATTAAAGTGTTCCTTAAATCACTAGTAAAAGGCATTTAATCCAGTCTAAGCTCTAACCAACACCTCCCTTGCTTAAATAACATCAAGACAGTGTATAAGGAGCTGCTGGTTCACACCGTAAGGCCAGCTGTGGATTAACAGGAAGATTTGAGGTCAAGGTTAAGAAGGAAGTTTTTCTGCAGAGATAATTAAGTAATACTGAGTGCTCCACTGAGACAGATCCATATACCTACAGGAGACATACATGAAGGTCTATCATTTATACATAGCATGTGTTTATACATCATGCTGGACTGCTGCAACAGTACCTTTCATCCTGAACATCAATAGGTATCTGCACATTTAACAGTATCACCAAGGGGATGCCCTTTGAAAATTTAATCAGAAAGCTATTGATGAAATATATGTGCAGGTACATAATCTAAACAAATTTACATATATATATCTATCTACATGTTCACTAAAACATGGAAGTTCAACCAATATGTACTGCAAGTATAAAAAAACCCCAGTTGTTATCATAAAATTATTTCTGATGATTACTTTTGGACCTGTTATCATAGAAAGACTGAATATTTGTTCATGTCTCTGTTCATTTTTCATGTTGTTCTGTGTTAGGCACATCTAGAATTTCACACCGTGTGCTGAGATACCACACAATATTCATCTTTGTGTTGCGAGGCAGAATATTGTTGAGTGTGGACAGATTACAGTACACTAAAGCCCTGCTAAAGCAAAGGGTGACTATAAGCATCTGAATCACTTGCATAATACAGAAATGCCTTCAGAGTAGAGAGATAGGCTTGCCTGTTTGTCTTATGAGGGTAAAAAGGATTAACTCTGAAGCTGGTCTTGATAGCAGAGACAATGAATGCTCATTGGTAACTGGTCAGTTTTTAAAGAAAAAAAACCTAACTGTTCTGTATTATGTTTTGTATTATTGTTTGTAGTTACAAAGTGGGGGGGGGTTTTCAGGTCTAGTCTTGTAAAGCCTGGCTTTCTTGGACTGAAATTCACACAAGAGTAACTTTGATTCACATAGCCCTGTATGATACTACTTGGGCTTCAGTCACAGAGAATGACCCAAACTCAGGCCCTGAGTGTTACCAAATGGAGTTCCAGTGGGATAGTCTGTGAACTACAGTCTGAACTACTTGCTTTATTAATAAAATTTTATTTTCTAATTGCAGGCTCTAATTTTTCTCATAGTTGGCATGATCTTCATGATTGTGAGTATGACTCTTATTGTAATGGACTGGATTTACAATCCCCCAAGTTCCAGACATCACTAACCTGTGGAGAAAACTGAGTGCTTTTTATACAATAAATATTTGTATTGTGTGCTCCAAAGGACACCTAAATGGGACTGTTATTCCTAGCTAGTAACTGCAGTATTTTGAAGACAGTTTCTGGTAAGGTCACTAGAACCCAATGAAGTCTGTGTCATCATTTTCACTAAGGATCATTATTTATGCATTAGGAACCTGAACATAGCATTTCTGGCCAGGTGAAATGAAATGTGTGGTGTGGATGTTTTCTGTTTTCAAAACCAAAATTACTGTGTACATAATCCTCAAAAATAGCTTGGTGTCAGCCTTTTCAAACTTCCCCATCATGCTAACAACTACAGTTCTTATAGACCTGGAAAGGCAATAGCCAGAAAAACAGCTTAGGCCTTGTTTTCTGTCTGAAGCTCGGGAGTGGCTGCCCAGGTCCAAGAGAAGGGGTATGGTTTCTGTAGGGGATCGGAAAGGTGACTGCTCCCTACCAACCTATCAGAAAAATGATGGCTGTGACAAGCCAGTGGACAAAGCCGAGCATCACATTTGTTGCCCAAATTCATCACCCTTAGCAGGTGACGGCTGTGGTCTGATTAAAGCTCTCTGGCACAGACTCTGTGCTGGGATGTGTGCTTGAAGAGCAGTTGAGCATTCGTGTTTTGTTGTTAAAGATGCCTGTGCTGGAAACGTCAGGCATTTCTGCTGTGGGGTTTTTGGTTTCCTTTACTTTTTTAATTCTTGTGTGAGCTTTCATAACTGAACAAGTTGTATCCTCCATAGAAACTTGTCTTCCATTCTCATGGGAATTTAAGGAGACCACAAGGTGCAGCAAAGCACCCTGTCCAGTATTGTTCAGTACTTGTGTATTTGACAAATGTTCAGTGCAGGAAACTGTAATTTGCTATATATAAAAAGATATGTATTTATGTACTTTTTTTTGGTTTGTTTTCCTCTAGTTATAAAAATGTTACCCTGTGGTAAATGATTTTTGAAAATTTTTTATGTGTCACTCTGTTTTCATAGCCACACACTTAGTATTGTCTTGAAGAAAACATATTGGATTAGTGGGTTTGTAGAAGGTTTATTTTTATTCATCAGTGTTTGAAATATACCTGTAGCAAGCTCTGTTACCTGCATAAAACATACAGTTGTTTACTACTTATGTTACAATAATTTGTGAGATGTTTTCCTCTTGAGAAGTTTTAATACTTGCCCTCAAAGTTCTGTATTGCTCTCGTACACCATAAATTTGGGTAACTTGCTCAGTTGCTATACCCTAGCTTGTCTATGCATATGCTTGCATTTCAACAACATACATAAAGCTAAGGTATGCAAAGGAAAAGACATTAATGACAATCTCAAGTGTTATCGTGCTATGCAGCTGTACAAGAAAGAAAGAAAAGGTGAAGTTCTGTGTTATATGGATGCTTAATTAACATGCAGTGCTCTCCAGTCTGTGATTCTGGCTCTGCTGCGGAGTACCCACTACATATGCTCTCTGTACACACCAGGGAAAAATAGTCAGAGAAGTCATGGTAACTCCATTGCAGAGGGAACGCGTGGGAAGGTGCGACTGTTGGTTCTAACACACTTACACAAATCCAGGCTGGTGTAATTGGAGTTTGCGTTTTCCAACTTAGAAATCTGTGGAGTACACACCTGCGAACTTGGAAAACCATAAAGCACACAAAAGTTGTTTCTGCTCACTCCTGTGTGCATGTGCTCGTGTATAAATGTGTGTGTGTATAACTGTGCACGCTTAAAGGTGAGTTGGAAAAGCATATCAAACATACATTCAATGCCAACTGATATCTTTCTGAGCAGTATTTTATGCTCATCTGAGTACTGTATCCTTAATATACTGGGGCACACTTCCTCATAAATATTTTGCATTTATAAAAGGAAAAGGTGCTAATAATCTTTTGGTCTGTTCTAAGCAGACTAATACAAAATATGCTGCATTATTAATGAAGACACCTTTAACATGGACTAGAGTTAATAGTAACATGCCCACCCCTCTCTCTTCCTGTTACCATTATTGAGTTACATGTAGGGAAGAACTGAAAGGTAACTAATTCTTGGTTCAGATCAAAAGCACATACAGTGACTGCAGCTGTGTGTAGAGACTTAGGAATTCACATAGCCCACCTAAAACATAGATGACCTCAAGAAAAGTAACAGAAAAACTATGGAACAATGGCATAACTTACTGCCTTTTTATGGCACAAAACTGTTGGTGTCCAAAATAGATGTAGTCTGTAAAATGTCAGTGTTTCAAGTTAAAGTATGTTGGTCACAGCAATATGCAGCTGCTGTGCACACCGAGCGTAAGGATAGTATTGCACACTAACTTATTAGCACTGCTGGGAATAGTGGATGTTGGAGTTTCTTTTTCATTTTGTAATGTTAACAATAGGCCTTTTGAGGATTTTTATTACAAAATCATTCATGGATGTATAATAAATGAATTTTTCAAAGAGTGTAGATCTTTTAATTTTGTCTTCTGTTTTAGGGTAGCAGGAGAAGGATTTTTATTTTTATTTTTTTTTTTTTAATCAAGCGGAGTCAAACAGCCAAAGCCTTAACATGAGCACCACTAAACTGCATTCTCTTTTAAGAGACAAATTTATGTATATATATCTGCAGAGGAGCAAGATGGCAGCCCCTTCATATAATAACCCTTTTGCATACTCTGTTTTGTATCTATTCATGGAGCAGCATAGACATCACCGTGTAGAGAATGGTTGGCATTAAAAGTGTGGGGTTATCTGCTTAAGATACTGAATGCCTCATTCTTTGGAGCGTGGAATTAGCTGGGATACACAGTATAGCAGCTAAGTATAGTCACTATTAGGAGCGCACACCAGATGGTACTGCTCTGTATAAATACTTCCTATCATTGCAGCTGTAAGTTTTCCTGCTGTTACATATTTGTCTTGTGTATAATTGTAGCCCAAAATACACTGGTCTACACGTTGCTCCAGCGCTGATGAACTCATGTGAGAGCCATGCTTGCAGACCCAGCCAGCATTTGCAACCTGCCCACTAATGAGGGAGGCATTGCAGACCCAGACACTGTCTTGACACCTATGACACAAACATGCTACCTGATTTTCATCTTCCCTTCTGGTGAGGTATCCCTAATTCCCTGCAGCATCTGCTTTGCTCTGTCTTGATGGTTCTTGAGCTACAAATTTCTTGTGGCAGGAGGTTGTTTTAATCAAATGATTAAAATTGTGGCAAGTGAATAAGGGGAGTTAAAGAAAAGGAAAAGGTATGTCTTCAAGGACAAAAAAAGAAAGCAATGAAAAAAAAACCAGCCTAGAAGTAATGAATGAATATTTCAGCTCTGGATTTGGAAAGAGGCAGAACAAGGGACATTTACTAGAGAGCAAAGAGACACTTATTAGAGAGCAAAGTCTTCCCTAGTCCATAAATAATCAAAGGTGATGTTAAACAACATCTATTTGAGGGAAGGGCAGCAGGCCTAGATAAGCCACAAAGCAGCTGGCTATGACGTTAATGTTCAGTAAACCCTAGTATGCTTGGCTAGTTCTCAGTGGCTGACATAGTAGTCATGAAAGCTAGTCAGCAATTACTTACTAAGAGATCTATTGGTGCTATAGGTGGAAAATTTCCATTCCCTTGACTTTAAATTTCAGTGGAAGTTTCACTGAAAATGTGTTATTGCAACAACATTTTGGCAGAGCCCAGGCAGACCCATGTGGAAACTTGCCTGGTTTTCCACTAAGCTGCCTGACAAGGTGCTGGGGAGTCCCAGAGTCTTACAGCTCCTAGCCTCCATCTCCTCTGGCAGCTGAATACCCCAGGAGGGAGACCAGGAGCCAGCCCATTGACTCCTGGCAGTTCCGGTGAGTTCAGGGTTACAGTTTCCTCCTGCGGAGCTGGGCCTCAGAGCTGTGGTGGCAATCCTGACAATAATTTTGCTACCTAGTAGCATCCTTTAAAAAAAAAAGACACATGAAAAATATTTTCAGTTAATTAAGTCATCCCTTAAAAGCTTGTGCTGAACCAAGGTGATAGACTCATAAAAGCATGGGAGATATGAAGCTGGAAGGGATCTCAAGTAACCTCCTGTTTCAGGCTTAACAATCTTAGGTTAGTGTTTGGAGGCAAAAACATTGGCTCCAGCTGCTCATTTCAGAATTTGGTAAAATCCAGGGGGAAAAGAAACAAACAAACTTATGCATTCATAGCTCTGCAGAGCTGCCACCTTCATCAACAGAGTGTAACATTGAAAGGAGCTATGTCATGTGGAGCCCAGGTCCCCCTCCCTACCTGGTGAGCCAAGTTCTAAACCCAATATAATGATAAATAGCCTTGGAGATCAATACACTGTCCTAATTTTGCTACATAAAATGAGATGGAGACCTTGTTCTGTTACTAGCAATGAAACAGGTGTTTATCACCCAGCAGAAGCAAAACTAAACATAAAAGGATGCTCACTTGTCCACAGCTCTCCAGGACACTTTGAAGTGGATGTTTCAAGTTCCGTATGCCCAAATGGAAAGTGTTCATGGCATTTATCTATCTTCACATGCAGCTTGCGCCTCTCCTGGCATGTTTATCTTAGGCTTGGGAAAGTTACCGTGTCCTCAGTAACAGATTGTGTACGCATAAATTATTACCTAGCTGATTACTCCCAAAAGGAGAGTCCGTACCTCCTCTCAGGGGGGCCACTCACTAATGGCAGGAAGCAATGCTGCATGCCATCAGCATCAGCCTCCTTTTCCCTCTCTGCCCAAGGTGCAACTTCTGCCTTTCCCACCACAGAGCCGTTGACCCTTCCCACCCTTTCTTTCCAGGATTGCTGGGGTTAGCTTTTACACAGGCAGCTCAGTGCATTGACCCAGTTTCTAGATCGACATGGTCAAACTAACCCCACAAACAGCTTCATGCACATGAGTTACTATAGCTTAGTGCTCGTGCTAAGAACACTTCTCCTTTGAATCCCCACAGTCAACTTGGTCTATCCTGAGCAAACTTAGAGGGCTTAGCACAAAACATGCCTGAACTTCCCCAGGAAAAGCAGCTGCGGAGGCAGACAGCTTTTCACATACACCATCTTATTTACTGTTTCTTTCAGGTCACTTGGTAATCCTCTCCCCTTGGCTTGTAACAACACCTCCTCACCATTCAGAGGCACTTCAGCCTAATATATCACTAGTGGACAGAAATAGGAACCCTGTTGCATGGGCTAGGGGCCACCTGTTTCCCTCTTTCAGCTACAGAGTGATATAAATTATATATACGTGGAACCTGCAGTGAACTGGTGGTATAAATCTTCTGATGGGGCCTGGGCTGTCTTAATACAGTTTTGCTCTTATAAATACTTTTGCACTCCACAGTTCATTTTATAAACCTCCTGCAAAACGCCATTCAGACGTTTTTTATACAGCCTCAAAGAAAACAAACATCTGAATCACCCCTGCTTTTACACCTGTGAGTAACTGGACAGATACAGGCTAAACAGAAAATTACATTCCCCATTATTTTCTCCAGGAAATCTTATGTCAAACCCTAGGCTGCTGCAGGGAATGTAGTTCCTTATATTGCTCATTAAGAGTCTGCAAGACACTGAATACTGCTACTAACCTCACCCATGAAGAGCTGTGCACACATCCGCACAAAGTGCAGCTAAAGCAACAGGATGCAATTAAAGCAACTATGCTCCTAAAAGCTATTGGGAAATCAAAGACAAGATTACTCAGAAAGCAAGTTGCCCTGAAATTGTCTCCAATGACCAAGATCTAATAGTACGATGTGAAATACATCAAATTGCATTCAGTCTAACATCATTCATGGTGTGTAAGTCAGACAACCTAGTCAGGGGTAACTCATTTCCTTATATACACTCATACACACTGCCAGAGCCTTGAACAGCCATTTTGGCTAATGGGAATATTTTACCTGGCTTCAGGTGCAAAAGAAAGGCAAGGGCAGATTCAATATTTCTGTTAAAAAAAAAAAAAAAAGGAAGGTATTACCAGCATCCTCTGGACGGGATCAAAACCGTTTTCCTTCCACAGACACTGTTCCACCAGCAGCAAAGGGATCACATCATTAACTTCAGAAGTTGGGAGTGTGCAGTTAGTAACAGCTCAATCTGTGCTCCAGCTACTTTGAAACACAGGAGTTACCGTGAGGGCCAGGTTACTTACGCAGTAGAAGGGCAGTTTTACTAAAACACTGGACTCAACTAAGTGCCAATCATAGAATCGTAGAATAGTATGGGTTGTCCTTAGCCAACATCTTCCAGTTTCAACGCCAAATCAGAGAAAGACCTCACAGCTGTGCACATGTGTGATAAAGTTTTTTACAATATTTAGTACAACTTGATAGGATATTTTGATTGGTTATCGTGGTAAACACCAGGAAGCAAACTACTACGATGAGAATAAGTCCTACACTCAAACTGGATTGCTTCCATGCCAAAGGAGATTTTGTCAGTTTCACTCTCAGTTCTTATGCCCCACAATCATTGAGTAATATGAACTAAGCAGTGTATGGGTACTAGCAATCAGAGTATGGGTACTAGCAATAAAATGTGAATCCCAGGAGAAGAGAGCCAGGCACAGCATTTTCTCTTCTTTAATCGGTAACCAGTGAGAAAGTCAACTTTTTTGCCCTGTTGCACACAAAAAACAAGATGCACAAGCAAGCATTTGAAATGAATGACAGGTCACCCTTTTTGTCCAAGCCCACTCTACCTGTCACAGAAGGCTGTGTTACATGCTCCAGCCTCAACTGCAGCTCCCACAGACAGCTTTCACTATCTGGGACCTCCAACTAGAAATTGCTTATCGTGCTCCAGATGCTCCTCCCAAAAGCTAAAACTAGCTTTCCTGCAAACCTGCTTGGGGAGAAAAACAATAAAGGACAGCAAAATTGAGAGAACTTCGGAGTCTTTAAACATTAGTGAGTGGGGAGGAGAGTAGAGACAGGCACTTTTAGCTTCTGCAATACAACATTAAGCATGTGAAGACCAACTGTGGTGTTTGTGCTCCCAGTTTCCGTGTTCTGAGATTTCATCTGAGCACTAGAAACTGCTCCATAATCTTCTCCAATTCTTATATTCTGTCTATCTTCACCCTCTGATACTTGCCAGTGTCCACATTAGAGGTTACTATAGCTATCCAAACATTGTACTTTGGATACATCTATTGTAAAAATCACCAGGGATTAAAAAATCACAGTTATATCTGTCTCCTTAAGGAACAATGAAGAAAAACTTTTTTATTTGCTCTCATAAATTTACCAGTACATTCACATGGATATATAACCATGTTGAAGGGGTGAACAGAAGACAAGGGACAAATGTTCACCAGAATGATGGGTTCCATCTGACCTTCACTTGGATGGCAGCTATGAAAACTTCTCTCTTTCAGTTGGAGTGCAGAAGATGAGGAACTAGGAAAATATTAACTTTGTCCAACATCTGCTTAAATATTACCCGTGTGCTCCTGATTCCTGAACATGAAAATACTCCGCTCCTCATGACAATTCTCATGCAAGCAGATGACCTGGAGAGCACTGATGTGCACATGAATTCACCAGAATGATTGCTGCCACTTTGGGGAGACATGCAATCTGTGATGGACAAAACACAAACACACATCACTATAGCAACACTCACACTAATATATGTTTGTACAAAGGTCCAAGGCCCGAGGGACTCATTCAAGACTTCATGAAAATTTCAGCTCACCAGTGAGAGACCAGGCTCAATCCCATGAGATGGAGATGGCCAATGCACTATATATTGCGTGAATTAATGGTCTCTTGGGGCTGAAACAAGTGATGGGAAATAGTTTGTGAGAAATCCAGCATCTCAGTAAAACCATCTAGAACTAACTAAATAACAAACATTTTCATAAATATGCATGTTTTCCTATGGCAATTCACAGGAGTCAGTAAATATGAAGTTAACTGCTTGCCCTGAAGATTTAGATCATCTCTGCTAGGGTATGTAGACTTGATATGCCATATATCTAGTACCACCTGGCATGATGTTACTCCAATAAAAACAGAGATATTCACATGCACCCAAAGACAAGTGGCAATCAAAACACAAGAAGAAACATAGTAAACGTGTTCCTGACATAATTTCCCTTCTTCTGTTTTAGGGATTCCCATGTATTATCTTTCAGTGGAGGAAGATCATGATAGTACTAATACAGGTTAACTCTAAAAATGTGCTTTATTCCATCACATCTGTCCCTCTTGTATAAAATATCAGTTACAGCGTAATGCTTTGGGCTTATTTTCTGGGGTATCATTGTTCTCTGATATTCGTTGAAATCAGGAGCATAAAACATGATCTGTCAAGCACCTGACATACTGAACAAAATGTTCAATATTTCTAACTTCTGAGTCAAAATCACCTTATAATTACATTCATCCTGCACACAGAGGCTTGAGATGAATGTCAAATGGTACATTTGGATTCAGCTACTGATAATATCAATGTGTTCTTCGAAAGCATCCTGCTCAGTTACATCCAAAGTTCAAATAGATTTTAACCCCAGGTTAAAATCCCTATCAGAAACCAAGAACATCAAGTAGTAGTAGTAATAGTAGTAGTAGCTGCTGAAATTTTGTCTCATCTTCAGAAAGTGTGCTTGGCAGCTGCCCTCTGTCATATCTGTCCATAGTTATATCCTTATCAAAGGACAGGCAGAAGGAAGGCAGGGGTGTAACCCGTCAGCAGAAAGGTCATGAATCCAGTCCTGAGATTTATGCAGTTTGAGGAATTGTATTTTACATTTCTTTTTTCAGTGTCTCATTGCACTGACAAGCCTCAGCCTGGAACAATGTCATTGTTAAGGCAACCAGCCTAGGTGGGTGGCTATTTTAAATGTTGTTGGACAAAGCTACATATAACAGAAGTCACAGGGTTAGAGGAAGTTGTAGCCATGTGCACAAGGTATTGTTGACACAAAGCAAAATGTCTTTGTTTTATTAGGCACTGATTAGATCTTTTTTTGTGTGTTAAATGCCCTTTCTTAATTGGCACTGCTCACTGGCATGCATCCACATGAACCATTAGCCTCAGCAACAGCCTTTAGCCAAAGGCATCAGGGACAGCCAGATATTTGCCCTGACTGGTGCCTACCTCAGACAGGAGTTTTCAGCATTAGCAAAAAAATATAAACTGCTAATGGTCAGACATTAAATCTTTCACAGGGAAGGAGAGAAGCTAGCCACTTCATACGCAGGGGCACGGAAGGCATCTGTCTGCTACCCTTTAATTTTCAGGTTATGAGTAAAGTCAATGCTAAGAAAATTGACTGATACGTGTTCTCTGAGCTAATCTGTCTACTGTAATCAACAGAACAGCTTTGTGGACCTGTTGGAACAAGTCCAGAAGAGGGCCATGAAGATGATCAGAGGGCTGGAGCACCTCTCCTATGAAGACAGGCTGAGAAAGTTGGGTTTGTTCAGCCTGGAGAAGGCTCTGGACCATCTAGCAGCCTTCTGATACCTAAACAGGGCTATAAGAAATCTGGAGTGGGACTTTTTACAAGTGCAGGTAGGGAGACGACAAGGACAAATGGCTTTAAACTTACAGAGGGGAGATCTAGATCAGATATTAGGAAGAAATTCTTTACTGCAAGGGTGATGAGACACTGGCACAGGGTGCCCAGAGACGTTGTGGCTGCCCCATCCCTGGCAGTGTTCAAGGCCAGGTTGGACAGGGCTTTGAGCAACCTGGTCTAGTGGAAGGTGTCCCTGCCCATGGCAGGGGATTGGAACTAGATGATCTTTAAGGTCCTTTCTACCTGTGATGATTCTATGATTTGATTCTCTATATAAGGAAAGAAAATTTCTCTTTGACATTTCTGGCAATATCAAGCAGCTCTGCACTCAGTAAGACACAATGTGCACAAGAGAAATAAGCTTTTTGGAATAATCTTCATAGTATTTTCTGTTCCCTGGTTGCTCACAACAGACTGTGCCCGTGTAAAGAGTGTAACAAGCTCTTGAGTTCCTGCAGACCACAACATAATGTTCGCAATCACCACAAACAAACTGATGACTCATTTTTGCCATACCCACTCCTGTCCCTCAAAGCATCACTTTCAAACTGATGGAATAATAGCCTGGTATGGTGATGGATCATACATGGTCGCTGCTGCCCTGTGCCACCTTGCAAAGAGCAGTGGGTGCTGTGTGTCCAACCCTTTGACTCATGTTTTGAGGAAGACGCCATGAGCTGGTGCATCCAGGATAATTTCCAGTAATTCCTGAGACATGAGGCAGCCAGCAGAGGTGGGATGGCAGACAAAAAGCAGACTTTAAAATGACAAATTTACCACAATAGATGCTAGAAGGAAAAAAAAAAAGAGGTTTCCCCATTATAACTGAGGAAATGCCAGTCCAGTCCCTAGGCTAATATACCACTGCACTGGGAGGGAGCAGGTGCATCTATCTTGACTCTAGGGAGAAAACAACTTTTGTCTGACTGTTTTCAAGAAAAGAAACAAGAAGAAAAAAAAACCCAACACAAAACTTTCGGTGGGATTTATAGGTAGAAAAAAAACCACAGATGTAATGGTCCATAAGCTCAAGATTTCTATCATTATAGTTTTCATTACTACTGCCATGAGTAGAAAGAAAGATAATAGAGCATGAAGTAATCACATTCAAGGGCACTAAAACCCTGTCTTTGCTTTCACTGGGAAAATGGCAGCACTGACTTGGATGGGGAAGAAAGCATTGTAAATGGCACTGAATTGCTAAGGTATCAAGGCTAAGCTCATTACAGTAATAATAATACTGGGAGAGCTTATTCAAAACCAAAGCAGGATCATCTCATTTGTCCCACAGGAGAGAGAATTCACACAGGCACCACTGAGACCTTCCATTAGCTGCATCCCAGGGTAAGTTCAGAGGGGATGCTAGTAGCCATGAAAATGGGGCCACAGAAGGAGTGATCCCTGAGCAGTTCACCTCCTCAATGCATACCAGGACACCAGGCCAGTGCTGCAGCCCATGCTGTTGGGGCTTACACCAATGCCAGTGCCTGAAAAGTCAAGTCACATAAAGTGCAGTCATTCGGTGGAGCAGAGTGGCTCTGCGACCAGGCTTACCCTCAGCAACACCTTCTGTTCAGTCTGCTTTTTGTTACCAGCCAGCAAGTTACCTCCTCTGCAGACAACACCTCCCAGCACAGAAATACCACAGCTGGCTCTACTCAAGGCAGCGTGGCTATGGCTACACTAGCACAGAAAATGTGTCTGAGCAGTATCACATACCTATTGTCCATGCAGACGTATTTGTTTATATCCTTCAGTGACATGGCCATGGCCATGCTGCCTCCAGCCCATGCTCTCCAAACTGTCCTCATCCACCTTCATCTGCAGGAGAGTTAACTGGCACAGGGGAAAATCATACCAAGGAGTGTATGAAAAATTAAGGGCCACTGTCTGAGTTTATACTCTGGCCCTAAGATTTTTAGTGTTGAAGCAGTACCTAAACCAGGTTCATTTGGGTCAGGCACAGCCCTGCTCCCACTAAGCCAGCTGGAAGCAGCACCTCTGCAGCCCTGGAGCATAGCACCAGGAGCTGGTAAACCTGAGCTGGTTCCATACCTCTGCACCCAGATCCCTCTTGCTCCCTGCTCCACAAGCTCAGGACAAATGCCTCAGATCCCACCTGAGCTGGCTTCCAGCACCCACATGACAGCACATGTGAGCTGGAAAGTCCTCCCTGAACGAGTGTGCCTGGCAGCGTGATGCAGAAATGCAAGCTAGCTTGATGTGGTGCCACCCTGGGAAGCTGTAGTACATGTATTATTCAGGTCTTCCAGTCCCACTTTCCCTTGGATAACAGAAAGCTGATGGGATATAATAGCAGTAAGGAAACAAGCAAAAGCTTAGGCTACTGGCTGTCACCTAGCAAAGCACCTATAATAACACAAGCACAACTTTAACTTACACTTTTAGCTTCCATTGCAGGACTTTTGATTGGTACCATTTCTTTGCCCTTCACATGAATATTAAATAATATGGGGCCTGATCCTGAAGCTTTTGTGATTCACTTATTTGGAGTGTCTGCTCCTGCCAGAAGGTGTGGCATACATGTACCTGCAGAACTAAGGTCTAAATGACTGCTCCAATCTCCTTATCTGTATAATATTGATCATTTCTTTGTATTTTTGCCTTATTTCCTTGGCAAGACCTTTCAAAGACAACGGAAATGAAACAATACTTCCCTCTACTGGAAGACCCAGGAATTCTGGAAATTCATGTGAAGAGTTGAATTTTTCTGTGCTACTTGTGCTAGGTTGAGAAGACAGACCACAGCATCAGGGGACAAAGAAGAAGACAAGGGAGTTAGAATGTTTTCGTTTGGTTCTTAGCCCTGGATTAAAGCATTGGGAAGCTCCTATATAACTTAGTCTTTTTCGTCCAAGTTTTAGCCACTGTGACATGCTTATTATCTTAATTATCAATGAACCTCTGAAAACCCTCAAGCAGATCAGCCTATAGGCTGAGATGTTTTAAGTCTCACTGTATCATTTTCTGAATGGGCTGCATGGTTATTAGGTAGATTTTCTCAAGCTGCAATTACATGGCTTATTCCAGGACTCCATGAGAGTTCTAGCAAAAAAAATCGACCACTGCCAAAGAACATCTTTGAAACTCCCACTGGGGGTGTGAATCAATGGCTAGCCAGGGAAAGGCTCCAGGGAACATGGAAAAATTCACTTGTGGCTTATAGATCTTGTTGAGAAGGCTATTCCACAGGGCTGGAAAGGGTGACTCCCACCGGAGTCATGGGAGCCCTGAGATTTCCATCTTTTTTTATAAATCAGGACCATTCAAAGCAAGGTCAAGTACCAGCTGTCCCATTCCTCATTTCCAGGCATCATCTACTGGCAGCTGTCCATAAGCTTTTCTATAGATAGATGGATTTCTACTGGTTGTGGAGGCCACAGGGAAATCTGATAATAGGAGAAATTTATACTGAGTAATTCCCAGATACCTCTGTTCCCAGTTTTGTCTCTGTCAGGTTGTCTCCCAGTCTCTCATGGGGTTCTGCATAAAAATTACATCACCTTCCATACCTTCTGATCATTCATGACTTATTTCTGTTATCAAATTAGGCCCACAAAAGTAAGTCTGATCAACAGGCTTAACATCCACAAATATATCTTCATATGAAATCCAAAGTGTCCTGAATTTAACTGATGTTTAAGTGTCCTCTTTAGCTGATGAAGTATCATTATCTAACACCTCTTTAACTGATGAGGTAACAGATGAGACATTTCAGCCCTAGTAAATGTTACTATTTCTGGGCTGAAACACAGAACTACACAGCAACAAAACTGCAGGCAGGAAAACAGCCACAAACACAGACTTTTCAACTGAAACCAGGAAGAATTATAGGTAAGATCTCCATGGTCAGATCCTGAGACCGCCTTTAGTCTGCATCCAGCTCTTACTGAAGAAAAGCTTCTACCAATTCAGTAGTAGTTACCGCTCAAGGATGGCAGCTCCAATCCAGGGCTCACATTTTGCCAGGGCTCTGGAATTAACACCTGCTGCTTTGGAAAAAAAGTGCTGTGACATCCCCCGGGGGCTAAAAGAGGTCAGACTGCCCTTCTCTGCCTCCTAAGAGCCGCCTGAATCACCAGGTTAGCAAGCAGGCTAAAAAAAACCCGAAAGATAATAACACAACTTGATTCGTGGGTTTAATGTGCTCAGCTGAGGACTCTTCCCCCTGTTTTTTGTTCAGTTAGTCAGTTCTTCTGTTTCACAAGGGACCTCAGATACTGTGTTTCTTTCCTGTGTCCAGCAGCATAATCACCCCAAGTCCAAAAAGGAAGGAAAATGTGCTGTTGCTAAATATGACCACATCATCACTTCAGGCAGGTCATGAGCTCTTTATGCCAGCAGCTAAGCAGTCATGCTCGTCTAGGTCCATTCAATGAAATCGGGTTGCATGTATGAGTAACTGCTTATTCAATCTCATACAGAATTCAAAATCTTGTCATTTAAAGTCAGAATCAGAACTGAGAAGACCATAGCAGATCACAAGGTCTAAGTCACATTGTAGGAAAGGACTTTGTGTGCTTAATTATTCAGAGTAGTGGGATCTCAAGACTTGGCATCTCGAATCAAGCAGAAAAAAAGGGCCTTTTTTTTTGGAGGAAAACAGCACACCAACCTCCCAGAAACAACATAGCTGGAAAGAATGGAACTGGAGAGATTTCCTTTTAGGGCAAATGTCTCAGCCATACACTGATTTATTATTAACATTTGTACTGCTGTTGTGCTAAAAGGCTCCAGCTAGCTTGGAGTCCACTAGGCTAAGTACCACACTGATGACTTTATCTGCAGCATGAGGCTCAAGTTCAGTCTGTAGCCCTAAACTCAAGATCGCTGATACTTTACCCAGCTGAAAGGTGACTTGCTGGTCCTTTAAGCCAAAAAACTGGGGCAGAGATGGAAAGGTTCCCAGGTGAGGGCTGCCCTTAGAAGTAGCCTGGTTGTTGCTAGCTCAACACCCTTCATTCTGAAACTGGGACCATATTTGAGAAAACTAAGTGAAAGCCACAATCTGCAGACTTTCACATTTGATTCTTCAGAGCTGTAGGCCTTGCTGCTGAATACACAGGTCTGTCATTCCCCCTGTACAAACAGGCATTTGCAGAATAGAGGGAAGTTTCAACCAGCTTTATTAGATAATCCTGAGGGCAGCAGCAACTGCTTTTAAAATGCCTGATAACAGCCCACTGCATCTGACACATTGGTCTCACGCTGGCTTTGCTGACTGTAGGTAATAATGTAAATTCAACCATTGCAACACATGGGGCTTTGGTTTTTTTATTTGGTGACTCTTAACCCCATATTGAACTTGTTCAGTCACGTTCCTCAGACACTTGGACTGACGCATCCCCAATATGACTGGAAAAAAGTTGTGCATCCTCTCCTATGACTGGTCTGCCTGGTTTGGCCATGGTTTACACCCCCAAAAGGCACAATCGGAGGCAAGAAAGTCCCAGAGAAGTTCTCTGAGAGCAAAGATGGGGTCATATCATCACCAGCAGCAGAGCTGACCTGCTTCCAAAATTTTACTTCAAGGTGGTATGCCTTTCTGAAACACATGTCCCAGGTAGCCACTTGACATCAATCATGAAGCAGGTTTTGCAACAAGGAATTCTGAGGCATGTGCTACCCACAATGAATATTCAGTGTAGCTCGTTAAAATTACCACTTTCCATGTTACTTTTTTGCCTACCAGTTGCCTTAAACAGAACGTTCAACCCAAGGATACACATATTGTCCTCAGCCTTTTTCGCAGGGTCTGTTTTCTAAACCATCAGGAGTTACACTTTTGCTGACCTCTGGTCACCATCTAATTTGTCTGCATTTTCTATTCCAGCTCTTGTTCATATACTTCAGAATCATATGTGCACCCTTAAAATTGCAGAATAAGCTTTATACAGCAAGTCCATGGAATGGGAGAATAGATAAGCAGTCTGTCTCAATGCTTAAGTTAGTTTACTACATGCAGAGAGGAAGGAGAATGCCTCCTCATGCTTCCTACTTTGTCTTTGAATATGGCTGATGCTATTTGGTTTATGCTCCATTATAACCCCCAGCTGCCCTTTTTTGCTTTGCTGCTGCATAAACCCTTGCACCTTATTGGTAATTCTGCATTTGATTTTGCCTCACTAGACACAGAACATTTTACTTGTCTTGAAATCCATCAGATGAAGTTTAATACTGACATTTCCTAAATGACTAAATTTGGAATTCTCCTGTTTTCCACATTAATTCCCATCCCTCTTAAATCTTAGGTCTTGCATTTCTCCATCAGCCCCTGCTAAGACAACTAATTTGTCAAAATATTTTCTGTTCTAGTTCATGCACTGAGCCCCCCATGGGTAAAATTGTGTCAGAATCAGAAGTCTGGAAGAAAACAAGTGCAATATTTCAGCTGCTTCTTATTCTTTACAGACTGGTCAAAAGGAAAAAAAAAATCAGGTGTTGTTTTGAGAATAGGAATTATTTCTTCCTAGGACAAGGAAAACTTTTCAGACATCACCAAAAGGGATTTGATGAAGAAAAGAAAAAAAGATTTGGGGATTTTAAACCTGGATAATCTGGCTATATAAGTGTAAATGAACAAGGGACACAGGTATTCCGCTGGGCCTGTTACCACACACTAGTCTTCCTCATTAAGAAATTAATCTACATGCTTCTTCCTCTACTTCAGTTTTGTTTCAGATTTTTTAGGTCATCTCTAAACTGTAACTCAAGTTCTCTTTCCCTTCTTATTCCATCCTAACTGATATATTTTAAGGCTAAGGACTGCTGTCTATCCTCGCCTCATGAGAGCACAAGACCAGAAGGCTCCCTGAATTCTTGTGGGGAAAAAAAATCAAGCTCTGAGGTAAAGATTTCTAGTGCTAGAGTGTCTACCACTGCCATAAGCAAGCAATTCCAAGGATGCTCACATTATGGCAGATAAGTAAATGGTGCCTTGATTACCTTGATACAGGTGTCCCACAATCCAACAGCAGTATCAGGAGGAGGAGACCCTGGCTGCCTCATTGCACAGTGTCCACCTCACTCTTCAGCACCACCACCTCTGAAAATCTAGTCCTTTCTAGTGTTTCTTTGGCTCTACCTCTGTGTTTGAATCTGAACAAAATCTACCAAACGCTATTGATTGAAACATTATGTTATCATATTACTTTCAATACCACTCCACTCCAACCCAAAATAACATTTGCCTTTGATCCTCCGTACCAGATGTTTTCACTGACCTATCCACAATGACATTTGATTTCCTGAGTGACTACAAATCATTTCCAACTGAAATTATTCTTTACACACGCATATGCAGTATTTAATATGCCACTGTATCATTGCGGTAGGTGGCTTAGCTTGGTCTTTTGGACTAGTGAGTCGCACAGTATTTTTATTAACCCAGATAAATGGTTATCTGCAAGATTTGTGTCTGATCTTCATACCCTCTTCTACCAGCTTAAGAAGAAAACATTTTTTTTAAACATCAGTCAAGACAAATCCATTTGCCATCACCAGCTCCTCCAGTTTTCTAACCAGTTATACAGTAGGGCCTGACTTTTATCCACTTGCTTACTGAACAGCTATTTCATAGAATCATAGAAGGGACCTTCAGAGGTCATCTATTTTGTGAGGACTTTTGTCAAAACCCCTATTCAGAGGGAAACAAATACTCTACCACTACATCACCTTGTCTCTCTAAGAAAAAAGGTGACACCATGCTAGTAGAACAGTGTAGAAATTTCCCATTTCTTCCTGGGCACCAAATTGTTGTTCATCTCCTCTAGAAAAAAAAGAGGTAGTTGGAAGGATAAAATAAGCAAGGATTATTTAGGTTGTCTTATATATTAACTATTTAGAACACAAACGTATAAACTTTTTAGATAGTCTGAAGCTGAAGATCACATCAAGTGAAAACCATGGTCCATCATTACTGTTTGCAGGGTGGTGCCTCAGTGCAGTAAGAACTTCTCACCCAGGATCCATTAGAAAGTTTCTCATGAGCTTTTGTCTTCTGGTCCAGCAATAAAAGGATTTAGGCACATAAAATTAGGATTTAGACCCTTCAGTTACATACCATGTTTCTTCACATCTCTGTTGAGCTTCTTTCCTTTCCTGTCAGCTCTTCCTGCTGTTTTCTGGACTGAATTTTTGCCAGTTTTGGTGCAATCTGACAGAACATCACAGCCCTCAAGAAATAAATGTTTCTAAGAGTTGCATAAAAATGAGCATCTAGAGAGACAAGAGGTCCAAATCAGAGTCTTTGCCAGGGAAAAGGTTGCAGATTGCCTCTGGCCTCTTTGGTTATTTGGTCATACCTCCAGCCAGAGACAAAATGTCTTGCCTCTTGCCCAGACAGCAGTTAGGGAAAAGGGCAGGGTGCTATAGATAGGTTTAAGAAACATGGTGGGAAAAAGAAAACATTGCCAAGAGCTACAAGGAACATTATTTCTGCAGACATTGTGGAGCAGCCCAGCTCAGCTAGCACAAAGGCAGCTGCTCCCATTTCCCCTGGGCTTCCATGGAAGGAACTAGGAGCATCTGAGGCAAAATACTTCTGATCAGACAAAACCTCCAGCAGAGCCCTAAACCAACCTCACTGCCTTCTCCCACTGTGAGTTCTGCCTTTTCCACTCATTCCTTGAGCATGTTTCCTGATTCTGGCTGGGATAAAATCAATTCTCCCATGCCACCAGGGAAACGGGGGCTGAACGGCTGTGTGGTACTTAGTTGCTGGCTGGTGTTACACCACAACAGCATGAGTAACACGGTGGACAGCATCTGAACCACTTCCAGTCTTTAAGCCACAAGGGCAAAGTTTGGTTTTGCCATGCTGTGTTTGAGGGGTTGGGAAATGGCTGTTCCTGCCATGGGAGGAAGAGGAAGGAATGGCATATGTCAGAAGAGCCAGGCTGTCCACTTCTACAGCCCGCGGTGATGAGGCAGTGGTGGAATGACTGCTGCCACTGGCAGTGGCCAGACATGAGCTCACCATCTACCCCAATGCATCCCTAAGTAAGTGTCAGAAAGCAGCAAACCTGGCCTCCTAGGATTGTGGTTTGCTCCAAGCAGGTGGTAAGACCAGAGGTGTTTTACCATCCTAGGGATCTGCTGTCCTCAGTCAGTGCCTAACTCAGCTGGGTGTACAGCCAGGTCTGGGTTTCTCCAGCAGACAGCATCTGATGCTTCCCTTCTATCTGGATCCTCAGAGCAGCCTTTAACTTCAAAGTCCTTAAGCCTGTTTTCTGAAGTTTTCTGAACTTTGGAAGGAAATTTCACTGAGACCAGAAAGAGAGTATGTCCTCAGTGAACTTTGTAGCTGTTCCACACTTAGCAAGGCAAGGGGAAGATCTGGACTCCAAACAGTGTGGATTGTTAAAGAAAAACAGTCTGTAGGAGATGTTCAAAACCAGGTTTTCTGATGCAAAACATTGTGCAAGCAGAAGTAGAAATAGTCATTTTTCAGTCTTGATTTCTCCCAGTACAGTGAATAAAGCCAGCCAACCAGTGTCATCTGAAAAGCCTCAGACATTTTGAAGAGTTTTCCTTGCCCTCTTCAGGGACAGCAAAAGTAGGGGAAGAAAAAGCTTTTCTACATCTGTTTAAGGAAAACACTAGGTAGTGCTTGATTTCACATTTGTGAGAGAACGATTACAGCTGAAGGTTTGATACGTGTTTTTGCAACACAGAAAGATATGGGGGGGGGAAGGGGGAAATAGGGATTGCAGCCGCTAAAATGAAATGTTCTGGTGTGGGTAAACACTCCATTATCTGAGAAGCTGAATCATTTTAGTGTTATGACATATTTTTAATTGGGAGCTTGTGTTGATAACAACTAAAAGTGCATCATCTTTTCCAGGAAACCAGCCTAATGCAGAGATCCATTTGGTCTTCTGATTTCTCTATCGACTTTGTGCAGAATGCCAAAATAACAAGTCATGCGTTCATGTCACCACTGGAAATGAGCTTAGCCAGAGTTCATCTCCAGACAGAAAACATACCCAGAGTCTGGAGGGATTTGAAATCACTAAATCATAATTCAGGAAACAGCATCCAACAGCAGAGTTTGGAAGAATTTGGGAGGATGGGAATTAGACGTGCGGGCGAAACAAAGAGCAAGAAACTGCAACGGAACTTAGAAAAGACAATCAATGAAAGCACTTCAAATGCAGTTTGGTTATGATACTTTAAGTAAGCAAGGGCTACTGAATGTGACAGGAAGAATTTGTGCCAGTATGCTGAAAACGTCCAGAATGAGTGTGCTATTCCCAGGGCTCACGGGGGAGGGATGTTAGGGCCGGGAGGTTACCCCCACTGAGCACTGCTGCGTGATGCACCTGGCTCCCGGCCAGCCGCAGCGGTGGAGAGGGCTCCGTCTCACCACTTCAGCTTAACTTCCTTATCCGTCACTCAAGCAAAGCTGCAAATGTTACTGTTAAGGAAGAATCTCAGTCATTCACCATGAACACCCCTGAAAAATTCTGGACAGTTTGCTTATTTGTAAGAATATCTTGAAGTATTGCAATAACGGCTTTCCAGAAGCCTCTTCAGCGTGTCTAACACCAAAGGCTGAAGAAAACAGCCGTGATACTATGACTTGGCTAACACATGTAGTGCTACGTATTATAACCATGGCTTAGAGGACACATGAAATAGCTCTTTTTCCCACAAGGTATGTACTCCACATCCCCATTCTGCTGCTTCTCCTGGAGCTAGACAGAAGGGGGTCCCCATTTTGCACTGCTATGTGCCTCTGCCTCAGGTTTGCCACTAGAGGACACTGAATCAACATGAGACCTTGCTGGAGGGCTGAGCCGGTGCTGCTGCGGGGCTTTCTGGGCCTACACCACTGCCTTATCCCACTTGCAAAAGCCCTGGGAAAGCTGGAAACTGGATGGAGGGTTCTCAGCTGCACCAGCGGTGGTTTGCCACTGGAGGCTATGACTTTCTTAGATGTTTTCCATCCCACTGGCATTCTTTCATTTTATATTTGGGGTGCATTTTTTATGCTGGAGGGGAGGAAAACTGGGAAATCAATGTTATTTCGTATTGTGCAAAGTTCAATGTGTTTGTTTATGATGGGCTCCTTACTAGGGAGCCCATTCAAAAGGAATTGTGAAAGAAACCAAACAGGAAAGGGTGGAACAATGATCTCGATAAGAAGCATCACAGGCAATGCTCAAACACAATAGTCAAATTTACAGCCTGGAAGATGTGACGGCTCTGCCCCAACCCCAGTGAAACTGTTGTTTTTCTAAGGCTGTAGATCCGGACATCAAAGGATGAAGATCAAGCCTGCAGAAGGAGTAGGGGAGAAAGGGCTGCAAAAGCTCTTTTAGGCTGGTGAGGCTGACAGTGGCATGAAGTCTGCCCTAGGCAAGCTGTGACTTGGTCTCTGAGAAAACAAGGTCTCATCAACTTGTACAAAGTCTCATCTACTCATGGCATGAGGTGGGTGCTGAGTACAGGATGGCAGCATGTAAATATGTTTCAGTTACTCAGATGTCTGAGTACTTCAGACACACAAGTCATTCTTAGTTATGAAGAAGCTCTTTAATGATAGGCAGCCACCCATAACTGTCCACATATGCTCCCAGGAGGGATGAGCTACCTCTCCACAGCTGTTGGACAGTGATGGGTATCAGCCTTCATGAACGATTATCCCTCTGGCATCTTTTATACCCCAGCATTTGGAAACCCATGCTGAGTTTGTTGAAGGATTCACACCACCATGGTAGGCACAAAGTTCCTCATAGCTGGCTTTGGAGATAGGAGGTCCTTTATGACACTTTTGTGCCTTTTCCTTCTTTGAACAAAAACACATTAGGACAGAGCAAATTCCTCTTCTTCACCATTAAGTGCAGTATAGCAGTCTTTGCACCAAATACTGCTATTGGTAAAAATCTCCAGCCACTAAAACCTGCAGTAAGGAAGGGCAGTAGGAACACAGGAACAGGACTCCCCAGCAGCTACCAACAGCCTATCTCATGATGGGTGGGAGCTGAGGTATACTGAGAACAGGAGAATGGAAGAAGAAATTAATTATTTTTTTTAATTGCTGACAAATGTTAACCTTTATTCAGTTACTGTATTTTCCATGCCACTAGACAACACAATGTCACTGCAGAAGCTGAAGAGACCTTCCTCCAAATTCCCTATTGCCCAGCAGGTAGAACAAGCTCACAGGGGGAACAGGTCCAATTCAGAGCAGGGTTGCAAACCACCATCTCAGGAAGCATTCCAGCAGTATCGGATGAATCGTCTCTCAATTGTTTGA
>NW_009919459.1:0-1841 GCF_000696875.1 Nestor notabilis
GCGAGGGGGGAACGCTCTTTTCCATCAAGTCACCAGGACCTCTTCCCGTCTTGCTTTGCAAGCGAGACCGCAGTAAGCGGAGTTTAGCTCCTGATTCAAAATAGAACAATAAATAAAGTCCACTTAGTGCTTGTTGCTGGAGTGTTTACAAAGTGCTGTCGCTACAAATAAGGCTGTGCTTCTCTCCAGGTGACTATGGCAGACAGAGCTGCGGCTGAAAGAGCGTGCAAAGACCCAAATCCCATCATTGATGGCAGGAAAGCGAATGTGAACCTGGCCTATTTGGGAGCAAAACCAAGGAGTATTCAAACTGGTGAGGCACCCAGGAGATTCCATCTCTCTCTATTAGAATAACTTATAAGACAAGGAAACTAGTTACTCAGGCTGGATTAATCTGATCTGGCGATGCGTGCTGATCGTTCATAGTTCTGATTGTTGACAGAGGACACTGTCCAGTCCAGTTACCTCTTCCATATCATCTTACTCATACCTGTTACACTAGTGTTATGCATCTAAGTTCATATGACTGAGTTAAAGCTAATCCATTTTGCTGTTATCCCCTTCGCTACATCCATATTAACAGTAAGATCCAGTTCATCTGCCCTTTGGTTTAATGACCGCAGTACCCGATGTGTAAAACGAGGCGCGATACCCCATTGTCTGTTCCATAACAGCACTTTCACGCCGATCTTTAATCTGAATTCCCATCTGCTGCTCCTGCGTATCACATACACATATTAAAATTAACTTGCTTCTAAATGGGGCTCTAAATTTGCTCACATGAATAGCAGATAAAATACATGTACGTGTGGTCCGAGGTGGAATTATGCACGTATATTAAGAGCTGAATGGTTCAGTGGATGCCATTCGTTAATATTTATATTTCTCTTTTTTCTGAACATGTTTTAGGTTTTACCATAGGTGTGCAGCAGTTACATCCGGCCTTCATTCAGAGACCCTTTGGGTAAGTGCAAACGTTTCTTAACAGTCTGTTTGAAATCAAATTCATGAATCAACTTCCTCGTGATTTAAAATGTGTGAAAAAAGCCTTTTAACCATCAAGAGTGGACAGTTTCAGCAGCTGCTGTTAATGCTCAGAGTACTTTATTTCTGGTGGAGATTTCTGAGGTTTTGTGCCTTTGTCAGCTTTAATGTAATTCCCAAAGATTCTCCTTTATCCTCAGTAAATCTTAGTCATAATAAACCCAGTGCATTACTTGCTGCTTTGCCAACTTCAAGAATTCAAATAAATGGAAAATAGTTTCTCTATTATAGTACTTAAGGTGTCAAAACAATTAAGCAAATTCTGTTCTCATGTGTCTCAAATAAGATCTACTCCCTCTGTGCCATTTCCCACATAATAATGCTTAGGATACAGTTTTATCCTAGAAAACAAATTGCATTAGAAAAAAAGTCTGTTACTTAATGAAAGTAACATTAGGTCAAAAATTGATTTTGGACAGATGTTATACAAGGCTTGAATAGCCTGCAAAAGTGGGCTTTTGTCTGCTGTTTTCAATAGCTTATACCATCCCTACTCGGTTAGAAAAGTCCTCTTTTTATACATCTAATAGGATCTGGCAGCTGCTCGGCAAAAGACAAGTGTGCTTCATGAGAACAATAGTGACTGTCATACTGCCTTCATTTAACTGTTTAATGATTGATGCCATTCTTTTTTTACACCATTTCAGAAAGTGAATATTGATAGGGAGGTTTTATTATTATTTTCTAAGAGCATTAAGAAAGTAGGTGCATTTTTTAAAGCTTTTGAGCACCGCTCTGTTGTGGGTTTTGTGTGCCTCTGATATAAATAGATGGGATTTTGGCCTTTGTCAGCAGGA
>NW_009919459.1:1872-9595 GCF_000696875.1 Nestor notabilis
CCCTTTCCTGCTCTCTGTCCATGGGGTTTTGGGTAGGTGGTTTTTGGGTTTTGTTTTGTTTTGTTTTCTTAAAAAGGAAAAATCTGCTAGCAACAAAACAGAAACTTTCACTCCTCTGCCTTCATGGCTGCAGTTGCCAACTGCCCGGGTAATCTCATTCCAGTGAGTTTATGGATGTAAGAGGCTGTGTTGCCACAATAGTGCACACCCAGTGTGCACATGTTGTGTACGGTTCAAACATGCCAGTTTTCATATGTGGTTACGGCTCTGTTGGAAAGACTCGAAGAACATCTGTCATGAAATAATGAGTCTCTTTTTCTTCCTTCTCGTGTGTGCAAGAGCCACAGTAGTCCATGTAGACAAGATGCTGCTTTTTAATAGCTCTCCTTCCATGGGAGCTATGATAATTTTCTTAGCCCCCAGAGTAGGCAGCAACAGTGACTTTGAGATGTGAATCACAGAGGCTTTCCAGATTGCACAGGAGTGCACAAGAGTTGACGATAAAACCAGCCTGTTACAGGCTTTTCCAAGCATGCTAACAGAAAAGAGCAAAATGGTGAAGCACGTTAAACTCCTCGTGTTGGCAGGAGTGCCGGCACACGCCTGCACCCCGTGCAGATAATCTGCTGCTCCTGTGGGTGCTGTTCCTGTGGGTGCAGCTCTGCAGCTCAGGAAAACGGAGTTTTTGAACAGTTTGCTTTTAGTTTCACATACAGAGGAGTGTTGATCAACTGACTGCGTGTTCCTTGTGATCTAAACAGTTACTGTTCCAGATCTTAGGCATTGGTTTCATCATTAAACCAGCAGAGCTACAGTTAGCACATACAGCAGAGAGCACTATAAATTATTTATCAGTTGCCAAGAGACAGGAACCAGGAGACTGGAGGGTTGGAGGGAGGGGATTATATATCATTTGCAAGCATCAGACGATGAGAATTTCATTGCACGCAGTCATTGCTGTAGCACAATGACTGGAAACATGGGTTGGGCAAAAAGCCATTCACCTGAACACCGTGACGGGAGCTGCTCTCTGGCTTCTGAGCAAAGCATCAGGTGCTCAGTCAAGCAATAGAGCTTGGCTGCAGGTTCCCTCTTTGTCTCAACAAAATTAAGAGCCTGCCAGGCTCCATTCTTGCATTCTCTTGAACTCAGTTTCCTTGGTCCTCTGTGGGATTTGAGGATAGATGAGGAGTTTATCAGGGACTGTCTGTCTTTGGAAGCTTCATTGAATTGCTGTTGTCTGTTTGCACTGTGTTGAGTGGGTCCTTACCAAACTCAAGCTCAGTGGCTCTCAGTGGCTTTGCCTGTGGTGTAAGATGTTACCAGGTTCTCCTTCCTGCATTTCCTGTTTCTGCAAGGAGTTTGTGCCCAGGGGTTGGCATGTGGTTTCCAGAAGACGATTGTTATGGGACATGGCTACTAAGTGTGCAAGCTGGACTTGGCAAGGAAGAAATGAACGAGCCCATTAACTGCTAGGTAGCTAAATCAGAGAATGTCAGCCAGTTGTCTTCCAGCTATCAAGCCACAAAATGCAGGTTTTGGTGAAACCTGAAATGAATGGAAACCATGAAAATTACTCAAACGTTAAATGGAGATTATTTATAAACTGAAGGCTTCCTCCCCTCCTCAGCCCCAGGCACCCAAATGCAGCTGTAAATACTGCCTGGGTATGTGGAACAGAAAGAGAAACCATCAAGAGCCTCTTGCCTTCCTCCTGCTGTCCTGGCAGGGGAGGCACTCGCCCAGCAGACAGCATGGAGTCGGTAGTAAATCCTCCTTTGAAAAGTAGTCTCTTGATTGTAGTAACCAGAGATCTTTGCAGTAAGGCAAGGCAAAGGATGTGTCTTTGTCAGGGTGAGTTGGAGATCTGGCTTCTGAGTTTAGGGAAGCGTTATTAGCCTGGAGCTTACAGACTGTGCTGTGCTTAGAGGCTGTAATGCCGGTGTGTCCCTGCAGCTCCTGGCGAGCACAGAGCTGTGCTTACGGGATTGGAGAAGAGGGGGACCCTCTCTCCCCAAACATTATTACTCTATTACTGCAGCAGTGTCCCTTTTGTGAAATTTTGACAAACGTATGAAACTTCTTGGCAGCTGCTAGGAGCAACTGTGTAGACTGCTTGCATGGGAGTACATGGTGATGTGGCAGAAGTCTTTGTGCCCCCCTCTTGGTCCTCTCCCATGGTGCTGGAGACAGGTTTGAGTCTGTACAGGTAATGGGGATTCCCTGGTTCTCCTCTCTGCAGCCATGCTTGCTGCTCTGGACACGAGCAGCGCATGGCAGATGCATTCCTGTGGCTGTGCCTCAGCAAAGGAGCTATCTGTGTGGGAGATCTACCATTTACTGAGCTCTTGGAAACATACAGCTGTCTCTTGTAGTAGGATCCAGCTCTTTCTATCGCTGCCTCAGAGACCCCTGCTGCCCATCCTTGTGTAGCTGCTTATTTTGGCAGCCCCCCTGATTCTGGTTTCAGACAGCATCAGAAGAGTTAAATCTCTTTGAAATTTCATGTGTTGATGCTGCTGCCTTTCGGAAGTGAAGAAAGTCCCTCTTTGTGTCTGCCCGCCCTCCCTCGCAGCTGTATAATATCCTTAAACCTTCTCTACTGGGTTAAAAATAAAAGGAAACAAACTTTCATCTTTTCTGTGGTTATGCTTATAGAACGGCACATGCTGGCCTTGCTCTGTTTGGCCTCTGTCAGCTGGCATTCCCTGTGCTCCCACTTGCCCAAAGCTTGTCTGCCCAGGACCCCAGCTCCCATGGGATGAATGTGCTCCCAGCACCTGTTGTTTGTCATGTGCCTGTGACATGAAAGCTTTTTTGGAGGGGGGATTTCCTAAGAAACATCCAAATCCCTTTTCCAAATGGCTTCAGCTGCTAGTTCTCAGGCATGGTTACTGCTTTTCAGACCATGTGCTTGTCAGTCAGAAAGAGGTCTTTATTTATTTAATTAAGAGTAGACATGTATTTATAAGCAGATCAGGTGGCTTTGTAATTGTTTCTGGGTATCTGCCTCGCGTTGGCAAACACTGGTATCAGACCTGAGCGCTTGGTATATGATGTGCTATGGTTAGGGACACAATTTGCTCATGTCCTGCATCTCGTATGGGTCCATAGAACAATAAGAAAGGAGAGCCTGGTCTGATATACTGACCTTACACTTGGCTGTGTAACTGGTGCACCAAGCTCAAGGCAGTAGCAGACCTTTCGCAGGGGACAGGCTCTGGGTAAAGAGTGCCCCGTGCCATTCCAGTGCAGTCGAGGCACCAGCATGCCTGTGGTGGAGAGCCAGGCTGAGCTGGCTTTAGCTTTGTTTTTACAGCACACGAGTTGTGCTGTCTTCTCTGCATGATTCCATTGCCCTCAGTGGATTTGCTCTTCATCCTCACCAGCACAAGACCAACCTCCATAGCAGCAGAGACCAAAGGAGCTGGGGAGTGGCAGATGCAAAATTCTCCTGTTCTGGTCTGGCTGGTGCCACACAGTCCCAACGTGGCAGATTGGTGCATGCGTCTGAATTCTTAGAGCAGTCCAGCTTGTACTTGATCTCATCTTTCCTTTGCACAGCTGTTGGCATACCAGTCCCTAAGTCTGCAGTATTAAACACATGCCCAGTAATTTGAATGATAAATGTGGCTCTGGCTGGCCTGCCTCTGAGCTGGGGACACCAGTGAGGGAGCTAGACAGTTGTTGTGCTGATAATTTGGTAGCAAGGACACTGGGTCACTTCTAAATATGACTTATATGAAGAACTTGTTCCCCACGGATGGGAGCAAGCTACATACCAGAGCTAAATATACTCTATGATCACAAAAGATGGAAAGTTGTGGACCTCGGAGTTAAAACTGAGTCTCCTATTTCTTGGTCTCTTAGTCCTGTAAACAGGATTATGTTGTCCCCTGCAACTTCCCTGTTGCCAGCTTTGAGCATTTCAGCACTCCTGTGTCATAGCTGAGCTGCTGCTGGCTCTGCTGCTGCCAAAGCAGCAGAGGCTGGGATAGCCATGCCAGGGCCAGGCTTGCAGCCCCCCCACGATTCCAGGTTGCAGGAGGGTGTAGAGAGAGACATCTTCGTTGCAGCAATGGCACAACTGGTGGTAGACATCATGGAACCTCTTAAAATGGAATTTCTTTCTTGGCTGAGAAATCACTTGTTTTATCAGTGTAGGCTTTCTTCTATCAAAAATAGATGTGTTGTCACTTATTCTATAGCTAAATAATTCAACTTCAAAATACTTGTCCAAGAGAATTTTTCATACCTCAAATGTGTGGATGGTTTCAATTAAAAGTCAGTGGTTGGAATCACATGTAAAGAAAGTAGACCTGTTAAAAATCAGTTGAAAGTAGCCCATTTAATATAGATTATGCCAAAAGTTGTCAGGTACTTGAGAAGACTTCACGAGATGTTTCTGCAAAGGCACCAAAGCCTTTGGTTTTCTCCAAATTATAGAAGAAAATTGGAAAGCTTAGTGAAAGGCAGAATTCGTGGGGCTTCCTGGGTTTTTGTCTTGCATGGACAGGATGAATCCAGCATCCTCCTGGGTTTCTCACACTGCAGATGAAGGACTCAGGCCCCCGTAGTGTACTGGTGTGAAGCTTTTTCTGTTTCTCCTGTCAGTTAATTTCTGGTTTGGCTGTGCTGATAACTCAAAAGGGGAGGGGTTTTTCCTTCTCTGGGTAGCTGACTAGTTGCGGATTAACTTCCATGTGGCTTTTTCCTTGGTGCCAGATGGCTCTTGTTTCGGGCAGATGTTATCTCCTGCTACCTGAGTGTTTTTCAGCCTGCTTCTCCAAAACTATTCTTGGTCTGGCCCAGCATGCTTTGTTTGGGATTAATTTTTTTTGTTTCCTTTTTCCTTTGGGTGTGGGGAAAGCAGATGGAGAGGATAAAGCTGTAAGTTGTTGAGCCTGGCTAACTCATGGTAGAGCTCAGCATGTTGATCACAGACTCTTGGTTATGCTAAGAAAAAGGACTGGATCTTTGTGAGAAGATGTACTCTCATCTTTGGATGGCAACCTCCTTCTAAAACACTTTTAATTTCTTTTGTTGTTGGTTTATTTTCCCCCACACCCCTGCACTGGCTGTGGGGAAGGTGTAGATGGCATTTCTTTTTACTTGGTTTTTGTGGGATGCACCTTCCTCTGCTATGAGCCATTAGTTTGTTGCATTGTGGAGTCAAGATGCACTAACACTGTAAAATTAGGATGTTGCTGGGCTATGATAGGTTTTCACTACTGCAGTTCCTCCTATTCCTTATATTTTCTCTCTCCTGCCAAAATGAAAATAAATTGAAATAATGGATTGCTCTTGTACCCTCCAGTTGGCATCCATGTTTCTCGAGCAATGGTTTTGGTAGGCTCAGCAACCAGTTATCACTGAATCTTGCACTATACTCACTTTTTATTCTACTGATTCCAGCCTGGGACAGTCTGTTGTGCCAGGTTGTTCCTTGGCAGTTGCCACCAGCGTGGTGATGTCTGGTCCCAGGAGGGAAGCAGGAAGCTCAGCTGTGTACCTGTTTGCACAGGCTGCTGTGTAAATCTTCTCAGAGGGCCACAGGAGCATGAGTAGCAGGCAGGCAAATGAGTTACTAGATGAGCAGAAATTGTGTTCATTTGCTTTTTTGTGTTTGTATTATACTGTAGTAGGTGAGGATAAACACTGTACAATAGAGCTGCATAGTTCATCCTTGTCTGTCTTTGAGCTGGCTGAGATAGCTGGCTGATGAGGCAGAAGGCATTTCTATTCCAGTGCGTGTTTAAATCAGCTTTAGTAGGAGCACTTCAGGATTGGGAGGTCTGTCATGTCAGTGGTTGAAGCCCAGCCCATGTCAGTGAATGATGATGGATGGTGGAGCGGTTGGGGCACAATGAATGTCCTGATCTGCACCAAGCTGTTGGTGGATAATCTCTGTGATCTCCTCCTTGCTGGCAGGCAGGGATTGCCCTGGCCATGCTCTGGCTTATAGCCCTTCCTCATCATGTCTGGATTTGAGAACAGGTCCTGAATTTCTCATGTTTCTCCAGCCTGTCATTGTGGCTGGGGCCTATATGATGCGTATTGCCACTGCACACAGATTTACTTAAAGTGTCTCCACGAAGTGAGTGCTTGCTGGCTTGGGGGTGTCCTTCAGGAATGATGTTCTTTGGGTGAGAATTACATCAGGATGTGCCCGTGCATCACCAACTCAGAGGTGGTATTAAGACACTGCTAATGCAAGTGTAGAGCTTCTGGTCTGCTGCTGCTCTCCAGTGTTGCTGGGCTGTGCTCCCCAGAGCTGCTTCTGTCTGGTGCTCTTAGAACCCACTTCAAAATACATTTTCAGATCTCTCCTCCAGGCTGTGGTGGGAGGTGTTACTTGACCAAAGGTAGCTGTCAGGTTGCTGTCATGGTCCGCTCTGGCTGTGCTCAGCTCACTGTGTGGTACCACTTACCAACAAGCGCAGCACTGCTGGCCATCACGTGTTTTGGCAGTGTGGGTGTCCCTGTAGCAGCTAATGGGTCAGCTCTAGTGGAAATAGAGGCCAAATTCCTGGGGTCAAATGCCAGAATTTGTGCCTTCACTGGCAGACACAAAGGGCTCTGTTCCTTCATCCTTCAAGGAATAAAAGGCTGGTCGTGGCAGTGGCATTTGTGTCCTGGTCTCTCCGAGACTGCCGAGAGCCCTGTGCCCCTCCTTGTTTCCCAAGTGCTTGTGTGATGCTCTGTCTCTTGGCAGCAGGTTGCAGTTGTCTCCCACCTCTCCAGGAGCAGTGAAACCATGTCCCAGCATGGCTGGCAGAGATCAAGAGGGTCAGGAACTCCTGCTCGCTGCTCTCCCAGGCCTGTAGAACTTGAAGGAGCTGCTTATGGCTCATGCATAGGAAGGGGGAGAGCTGAGAAAGTGCAGCTAAAACAGATTTTAGCTGTAAGTCTGATAGAAAATAATTAAGTATATGAAGTGCCTCCGAGATGAGCTCTGCCAGATAGAGCTGATGGTGAGGGAGAGGGCCTGGTTAGCTCGTTCCTCTTCCTTGCAGTTGGGAAGAGGTGTGGGACACATGGCCATCTGACTGTTCCCTTCTTCCTGGCTGCCCTCCAGCCACCCCTGCCCTGCAGCTCACCCCCGGCAGCCCTGCCAGTGCAGTGTGGTGGGGAGAACCAGGTTTTAGGGCTGCACCAAAAACTTGCTGCTTTGCTCCGTCCTTCTGTATTTTGCACAGCAAAAGCAGGAGCTGAGCCCGTGTCCCCTCTGCCAGTGGCTCTGTAACCATCTCTTTTGTTCTGTGTCTTTCAATTTTGGCTGCCAGGGCTGTGTTGTGCCACATAGTTAGGAACGTGGGCTAGCGTGGTGGTCCCATCTGCCCTCCTGCACTGCGACAGCCCTCCTGAGTCCCTGCTGCGGCCACTGCTGGCTCTAGACCTAGGTTTGACCATGCTTGTTGCATTTTGTGGCCTTTGCCTGTGATTAATCATAACATCTCGTACATCTGCTGCTCATGGAGTGACTTTGATGTGTGGTGGCAATGGCTGATCGCTTGGTTGACGTTTTATAATCACGTTGTGCATGTTCTAGATGAAGTTCTCCTCTGGCTGGCAAGGCCCATTGTGGGGGATGGAGTAAAACTGCAGGGAGGGAGGAAGGGAAAGGCATCTTAAAACACACAGATGTGACTCATGCTGTAGAAATTCAGATTAGAGTTTGCTGATTTCTAGAAAAAGAACTCCAAAAGAGCTTTCTTCCCCC
>NW_009919459.1:9647-90522 GCF_000696875.1 Nestor notabilis
GGGGAATATATTTAAAGACTTTCTTAAGTCTGGATGCTACACATAGCCTGCAGAGAACTTCATTGTACTGCACTGTTTTGTTTTGTTTTGTTTGTGGCTGCAAGTCGTCAAAGTGACCTTACCTTGGTTTTGATCGATGAGTTGCCATCTGTCCACCTAATTCAGAAGTCTGAACTGGATAATATCTTGATTGAAACTTCTAGCTAAATTATTGAAACCCCACCGAACCTTCCCTTTTACATAGAGGTGGATTCTGCAGTTAGTGTGATTTTTTTTTTTCTAGTGCAGTAAACCGTGGTGTGTGATGTGCACTCATGTATGTATTGGGCTGGGATGTATTTCTGGATACATTACAGGAGTACTTACTGTATTCCTAGCTAATGGTGCTTTTTATTCAAAGTAACATTGAAGAGCTGGAATTTTTCTGTGCTGAGAAAAAATAGTAGTGTAGGATATCATGGATTTGCTCTTGTGCACACCACGGGAGCTGCGATGGAGGACCTGTGCATGTGAAAGCAAAGCTGGCGTGTGGAGTCTCTCGGGGATGAGTCGGGGGCGTGCAGTCACCCTGTGTCCTCTGCGTGGGGTGGGCTGGCTCTGAAGAGCAGTTGGGTGGCAGCAGGGGACACTGTGGGGTGACCTGAGGAGCTGCTCAAACAGGATGATGCTCAGGCTGGATTGCTCAGAGGCTCTTCGACCATCTTCCTGGTTACGTTGCAGGTGCAGGCAGAAAGCCAGTGTGCAGGAAGAGTGCTGGCCCCTCCTCTAGTCCTGCTGATGGGTGTTTTATAGCGAGTCCTGAGCACGAGGACTTTGTATTTGTGGAGTGATATTAACTTTATCAAGCCCTGGTGTAGCAGGAACCCAGTAGTGGGACACTACATATAGAGAGAAGCGACAGGCAGCCAGAGCATCCCATCACCAATCTGGGATGCAGGCTGTTGTCTGAGCTGCTGATTTACAAGGGGGTAAAGCAAGAGGGTCCACACATCTTGCTCCTAACAGTTGCATGGGCCCATTCCAGGGAGTGCCTCTGCAGAGCCCTTTCCCAGCCCCTGGCAGGCCAAGACAGCAGTACTGCACCTCTGCATTCTTTAAAACAACGTGAAAGGAAACAAACCCCCAGTGACCAAGCATGAGGAACCTCAGGTGCCCTTGGTCTGAATTGGAGCATAAGCTCTAGCTCTTACTCAGCTGTGGTGGCCTCAGCTTATATCAGAGCTAAACCAAAAGTGATTCAGTGACTCTTTGCTGCCTCATCTCATTCTTGTCAATCACAGGGTGATATTGGGTATGGTGCATTTATGGACTGAAGGTCCCTCTCTCTGTGCTATGCCACGGATGGCTCTGGCCACTGGAGATTGTCTTGCACTTAATCAGCCACAGGCTGAGGTGCTGCTTCCCCCCATGCATCCTCCTTGGTGCTGCTCTGCTGGGGGTGGCCTTGTTATGTCTGAGGACCCTGACTTCATGGTGTTCAGAGGTGGTGTTGCTGTGTGCAGGGGACGGAATAATCATTCTCTCATCATGCAAATTGCCTCAAGAAAAACCAAAGTGCATATATGAGTGGGAAATGGAAATAAACTTGGTTCATATGAGCACTTGCTTGTGAGAAGCCTTTCTCCTCCCTGAAGAGCAGGTTAAAGCATCTGGTGCTGGTTGCAAAGCAAATGAGAATAGCCCCATTCTGGAGGGACCAGCCCCACATGAACCCCAGTATGTTGTATGTGGTAGCTGAGACCTAGGATGGACACTTGGGTGAAATGAGGGTGGCCAGTCCCTGGCGTGAGCCCCCATAAGCACCAGAGCACTGGGACCTGCTGCTGGGCAGCATGGGGAGAGTTTCCAACCCTAGAGATGGATGAGTGGGCAAGGTACCCTCTCCAGAGCAGTAGAGCTTGGCTCTAAAGAGCAGTGTGGGCATGGATACAGGCCTGTGCCTCGCAAAGAGCTTGTGGGAGGCTTTTAGCAGTGGTTGTGTTTGAAAATGTGCTGTCACACACATCCACACACAAACCCCCAAAGTGCTTGAATCTGCACAGCTCTCTGCAGAGGCACCTTGGGGTTTTCTGTTTGCCAAAACGAGCTGGGTTTGGGGGCGGGCTGGAACGAGCTCTCCAGAGGATGGGTTCTGGTTCGTGCTGTTGCCTGACATGGTTTAGCAAGTAGCCACCAAAGGGACCTTTCCACAGAGTGCACTTCTTGATGCCCGTGGCTCTGATGTGTCAGTGGCCACGTGCTGTTTGCTGGTGACAGTCTGCACCCCCATGTCAGGCCTGCGCACACTGGAGCTCTGTGCTGCTGGGGGCTGTGCAGGCAGGTAGCGTTTGCACTTTGCAGTTGATGTGCAGTTGCCTGTTTGTGTGGATGGACATAAACCTTCCGGTTAATGCAGTTTTTGCTCTTGTTGGAGGCCCTTTGGAAAATACAACCTTTTCATTTTGCTCCTTGTTTGTTTAGGGTTTTTTCCCCTTTCCTTCTCTTCAGCAGCTTTTAGCAAATTAATGGGCAATCCCGCATTAACCACCCCTCGGATCTTTCAGTCTGACTGTGGTGGTGGTGGTGAATTCCTCTCAGCTACCCTGGCGCAGGGGCAGACTGGTTGATGAAAAGCGATGCTTTAGGACCTCCATTGAAAGGCAGAGGAAATGGCAGGGGCTGCCTGGCTGTAGAGCCTGGATGTATAAGCCCATGGGCCCACGAGCACCACTGGTGCACTGGGGACTGCTGGCACAGTTGCTACTGAGAAGTGTTATCAAAGGGAAGAAAACCAGAATTAATTTTTTATGTTTTACAACAAACACCCTGTAGCATTGCCCTAAACATCCAGTGTTATGGAAACACAGGCTTAAATGTGTAGCGCTGATAACAGCTGGCAAGCTGGAAGGCCCGTGGCTATGGTACAGGGACAGTGTTCATCCCTGGTGGGACGCTACCGTGTGGGATGGGCGGAGGAGTGTCCCTGGTGCCAGGAAGTGCCCCATGGGCTGTGGGTCCTCAGGAGCCTCCACCAGGGTTTGGGTCGTGATGGGGGGTGTGGACCTGGAGGCTATGGGAGGCAGTGATGCTGCCAGTGCAGGCAAGGACCAGGGAGATTCGGTGAGCCAGTGGGGCAGGGGCTGTGTCGCGGCCATCCGGGGAGGTTATTTTAGGGACTGGCAGCCTGGATAGGGGGAGAAACAAGACATGGAGACCAGGTCGTTGTCCATGTTTCACCTTTCGCTACATCCACCCTTGGGTCTAGAAGTGTTTTGCTTTTCCTTCCCTCCACCCCAAGCAGCACCCCTCACTCAGGGGGCAGCACTGTGTTTGTGGCTGATGTATATGAATTTGGGGGAGAAAAAGGGGAAAACATGCAGGCTGGAGGGAGCCCAGCCCCTCGCTGACTCTCTCCCTTTGCCTCCACAGACTCACGCCTCACTATGTTTACCCCCAAGCTATCATCCAGCCCAGTGTGGTGATCCCTACCCCCGTGCAGTCCATCACTTCTCCCTACATCGACTACACCGCCGCCAGCCAAGCCTATTCCCAGTACACCACAGCTGCCTACGATCAGTATCCCTACGCTGCCTCTCCCGCCGCTGGGTTCGTGGGATATGGATACACTGGGGTTCGTGGGATATGGATACACAGGCACGGTCCAGCCCCCCATCACCGCCAGCAACCCCGCGGCGCCCGCCACCGCCTTCGTGCAGTACCAGCCCCAGCAGCTGCAGCCCGACCGCATGCAGTAAGGGCCCTGCTGCCTTGGACAATCTCTTACAATGGAAGGATACGACTAGGACAACAAAAGCAACAGAAAAACCCAATGAAAGAAACGAAACAGAAAAAGGAAAAAAAAAGAGCACCCCGTCCCTTTATTCCTTTTCCGTAGGTGCATATCAATACCTAAGCTATTTATAGTGTTAAGGGCAAACCCAAACCCTTTGCAGTCTGACTGTGCTTATGAAAATGGACTTCTGGTTAGGTTTTTTGTTTGTATTTTCTTTTTCCACCCCAATCCGGACAAATACTGTCTTGAAGATGTTCTGAAAGTGACTGAAATGTTCCACAGGAAAACTACAGATTCTTGCACACATTGTGATCTGCTTCTATCACCCGTGGTCTTCTTTCCGCCCCTGTCTCATCAGCCTGCCCTTCCTCATCAGACCTACAATCCTCCTATTTACTGTTGAGGTACAGAGGTACTCGGAGAACATGGAAAAAAGCAATCTTATTTTTTGGTTGTACAAAAACTTTGTAATACTCAGAGATGCCTTACAGAAAAGAAAAAAAAAAAAGAAAAACTATTTTTTAATATTTATTGCGATTTTATTCGCATGAGCTGTGAATTGCAGACAGAAGAATAGTAGTATCTGCCTTGTTTAATTCTCATTTTACTAAATTATTGTATGTAGGTAAAAGTTCTTAAGTAATTGCTGAATCACTTCAACATGCAAAAGGGAATATTGGCTTGAAGGAGAGCAGAATATTCCTTTAGTCAACGCACTGTACTATTTTCTTATTGTAATTGTTACTCTGTTAAGATTATCTCAAATTTAGGTATATTTTTAAATGCAAAAAACCAACCAAGAATACCGAACATTTTGTCTACTTTGGTAGATCTTTTTACAATGCTGCAACCTATGGAGACATTTACAGTATTTATGTAAAAGAGTTTTGGGGCTGTTGGCCAGTGAAACTTAGGAGAGTGTATCATTAGTGAAGCAAAAGAGAGAAAGGTGTTAGGTCATTGAACAAATGGGTAAACGTAACCTTTTTATGCCGCCAGTCCAACAGCCAAAAAAAGGAAGAGAACAGATGGTGTAAGTTAAGTGCATTTCTACAAAGAACAGCAATAAACTATTTTAACTTTTAAAATTACTCAATACTGTATGGTACCATGTTTGCTTTGCTGGAGTCCATTAGGGAGTGCTGAGTGCTTTCACATTTGCCTCTGCTGGGCCTTCACCCATGAGCATGCCAAGGTGCATGGGAGCATGTGTCCTGTCGTGCATCCTGACCTGGCGCTCCATGGGTGCCACCATCCCTTGCAGCATGTCCCATGTGCTGTTACTTGGGGGTTTTTGAGCTCCTGGAGCATTGCACTGGAGCCCTGCAGTCCCCAGTGCCCGTACCCAGCACTGGGGCACTTGCTCACACTGCGCATGTGTAGAGCAGAGGCTGTAAAGTGCTGTCCTCCTGATGCAGCTCCAGTGGGAACAAGGACAGTTGAGATCAGGTCTCATCCCAGCATCGTCAGGATATCACTTCCCTTCTTATTTGCTTAGAATAAGGTTATTTTCCAAAATTGAATCCATCCAAAAGTGAGTGGTCTGCCAAAGCTGGCTCCTTTGCATCGGTGAGGTGGCTGCACTTGACTTTCCCTAGCCAGCTTGATTCCGAAATCTTGTTTTCAAATTTTGACAATTACAAAGTATCAGTTTTCAAAGTAAATAAAATTACCCTATTTGATCATACCAGGTTTCTAGTTCATCTCTCTAAAGGTTATAGCAGAGCTGGTGCCAGGAAGTGCCTGCATCTTTGGCACCAGCGTTTATTGCTGTTGAAAGTGATGATGCCTAAAGCCATCCTGGGGATCAGGGTGCTGTAGGGTGAAAGCAAATGCAGTTCAGCACTGTGTCTGATCAGCTGCTCTGTGAATTTAAAGGCATACGGTGGACAGGTCTAACGTTATCAGTAGGCCTCAGAGTAAACAACCCATCTCGATGAATGGAAACAGCTCCTTCCTCCCTCATACTGTGTGGGAATGCAGATCCTGGTGGGGCTCTGTTCATCCTGCCTGGGGTTTTATAGCCATATGGGTAGCATCTATTTCCTTTTTAAGTAATTACTTTCTGGATATGGCCGTGGAGTTGCCAAGGCAGTAAGAGCTGAGTGCCGCATCCAGCACGGTGCTGGCAGGGAGCACAGCCCTTTGAAGTACTGCACCATCGGAGATCATTCAGCAATTCCTCTTTCTCCTTGTCATGAGTCTTTCTGAGAGGGAGGAGAGAGGGAAGGACTTTGGAGGTGGATGGGGGTGCTGGGAGCCATCCTCAGGCACTGCTTCTGCCTGGGTCCAGCACTGCTGAACAGCTTTTGTTTTCACCGAGGGCCCGGTCAACAGGAAGACCAAGGTCTCTGAAAATGAATTTGCTGCTGAAAAAACCCGTATGTCCAGTGCATTCTGAAGTGAGAAGAGCGATGGTTTTCCATTTAGCTGATTTCCTGAAGGGTGGCCAAACCAGCCAGGAAGCGAGGGCATAGGCAGCAATGCCTCCTTTGCCTGGCACCCAGCCCGCTGCTGCCACCGAATGCCATTCCCAGATCCCACTTGGTTTTGCTCCAGACTCATTTCAAGAAACAACCACATCAAAACAACAGCCCAACCTGTTGCCTTCCTGTTTGCAAAACCCAACTGTGAAACTGCGGCCAGGCAGCACAGTGACATCCGCTGTGCAGCTTCCTGGGTGGAAGTGGAGTTGTGATGGCAGGTGGCGAGGGAAGCTTGTGGTTCCCTGAAGAGGAGCCCGAGTGCTTCCTTGACCTGGGATAGTGGGAAGAGCCTGATGGGTTGCTGTGTATGAGGGCAAGAGTTAAACGCAGTGGATGAGCGTGGATGAGAGGCAGTGGTTCCTGGTCAGGGTAGCACGGGACAAGTGCTTAAATCACTTTGCAATTGCTTAAAAGTGGTTTTTGTTGCTCTGTTTTTCTATTCTCATCACATTGCTTGGCAGTGCTGCTGTAAGAGCATCCTTTTACACCTGCACTGTGTGCCTTAGGTTGTCCTGGCATGAAGCAAGCTTGCCTCAGGCAGCTCAGCTCTGCTCCAGGCAGTCAGGAGCCCAGGGTGGGCATGAGGTGGGGAGTCACGATGCCATTTTAAGAGCTTTGGTGTGGCAACGTGCAGCCGCAGGGATGCAGGGAGGAGTGGTGAGAGCTGGGTGATTTTGGCAGGGCAGCCTCGGCAGCACCATCTGCTTGGCACAGGTTCCAAGGGTGGGAGCAGCCGTGGGGGACGGGACCTTGTCCTGGGCACATCCCCATGGCAATGCTGGCAGCTGACCCAGTCCAGGCCATGTCCCAGCAGCTGTGCCCACATGCCAGTCATTTGCATGACAAATTCAAGTATTTTTCATAGGAAACCATCACACCGGAGCTGTCAGGGTAGGTTTTTGCATGGGCTGGAGCACGTGCAGCCCCTTTGCTGCCATGGAGCAGCGTCACCACAAATAACCAGTGCTGGGGTCCGGACAAGCACAGCCACAGCCTGGCATCACCTCCCTTCCCACCCAGAGCAGCGAGCTGAGAGACAGCCCCATACCCCATGCTGCCTGCAGAGCTTCATGTCTGGTGCCAGATCCTCCTCCTCACCTGCCCACCGTGGATGGGCCATGGCTTGGGTGAGATTCCTGCCCTTTACAGGCACATTGCCCCGGGATGTCCCCTGGCACAAAGGCACAGCTGAGGGAGGGCTTTGCTGCCACTCGTGTTAATGGGCAGGGGGGCACCAAGCCCATGTCTCTGCACCCGGTATCTGGCTGAGACATGTGGGGAGCCCTAAGGGCTCACATAAGGGCTCTGCAGTGGCACCCCAACTCCTGCGGGTAATGAGCCCCAGTGCCAGAACTTTATGGCTGAAAGGCTGAGTGCAGGATTTATTCACATGGGAACTGGACTGTTGTTGGCACTTACCCTTTAAAATAAAGTTCACAGCAGAATGTTTATGCCCCCTCGCATATAGAGAATGCTAACAGCAACCTTTGGTTTTTTTTCTTCTTTTCTGGCTGAAACTTGTTTTTCCCTCCTTTGTGCCTCTCTGAATCCTGCCAGTGCAGAGATTCTCTTGTCCAGAGAGAGAAAAAAAAGGAAAAAAAGAAAACCTTAAGCCTGGGATTAAAACCCACCACTAAAATAGCTTTAATAACAAAGTCAACTGACTAGCCAGGAGCCCAGTGAATGCCTGTCACGTATCGCCCTTCGCCTGGGCGCACGGTCATGTGTTGCACTAGATAGTTCCTGGAAAAGCTTCTGCTCAGCCTGATAGACCCATGGGTGCTGATACCGCTGTGCCTGTGCTGTGCTGGCCCCGCTCTGCCAGAGGGCTGCGGAAAACTTCCTCAGCTTATAGGGGAAAGAGGGGATAAATACATCTCCTTTGGGTAGCAGAGACAGGTCAGCTTGTGACCTGAGTAACAACCAGCTGTAAGTGGTGATTGGAGCTTCTCCAGCATCAGTGGTCCAGCACCTGGGCCAGCAGGCCCATTAGCCCTTATTGATGTCTTTAGCAGTAGGATTTATGTTTTTGTTTCACACACACACATGCATGTTTTTGCATAGTTTCAGCCAAATAAATAACAAAAAAGTGGGATCTTGCATGAGATAAAAACAGAGGGTTGGTAGATCCTCCTCAGGCAGAGCCACCTTGCCGTGTTATTCATGAGACATGTGAGACCATGCAACCAGGAATGTGTTATGGGGGGATTTGTAGCTAAACCCAAAGCCTGTGGGTTTATCCTTTTGCTGACACCAGCAGTGCAAACCTGGAAACACAGACGTGTGATGAGGCACAGCGAGAGGGATGATGGCTCAGATAAGGCCACGCTGTGTGGGAGGGCAATTAAAGGCTCAGATTTATTAGCTGTGTGCCCATGCTTGGGAGGCTGATGGTGGTGATGGAGAGGTTGTTGATGGGAAGGGTAGAGATGGAGATTGTTGGCACAGCACATCCCTGGTGAACCAGGCTGTGGTGGGTACAGGCTGTGCCCAACCTCATGGCATGGGTGTTTGCCCACAGAGGATCTCGGAGCAGTGCTGCCCATGAGCACAAGGTGTACACACTTTTCTATAGAGCAGTGCAGCAGGGAGGAGAGATAAGCAGTATTAAAAACTGCACTTGAATACTTATTTCAACTGATATACTTTATTTCATAAATCCTTTCAGAGCCGCCATACCTATCTTTAAGCAGAAATGAGATAAAGGAGCATAAGGTGAAATAATCTAAAGGGCTGGCTTGAAAGAGGAGCTTAGCTCCCGCTTTGGGAAGCAGCTCATGCAACCTGGTCATTAAGTCCTATTGAATCGATGAGCCTCCACATCCCAGGAGCTGACTTTGAAAAGCATTTACCCATGTAAAGCTGGAGACAGTGGCCTTTTCTAAATCACCCGGGAACATGTCTTGGTTTGGAAATAGCACTAAGCATCTTATTCCATGTTTAACACTCAAAAGATCTTTTAAAATCAGACTAAGCACACTTGAGTGGCTCCTGCTTAATCCCTACCTCTAGATAAACACCAGGGGGTCAGCAGATACCAAAAGCCATTTGCTTTCTCCAGTAGTATCAGCTGGTTGTGTTTACATGAGCTGCTGACTTGCTTGCACATAAAGCAAAGCTTGAGCTTTGCAAAATGAAAGTGAAAAGAAAGAAATATATTCTACTATTAGTTTTCTGTGAGCTGGCTTTAAAATTAGCAGGTTTTGGACATAAACACAGTAGAATGAGCCCTCAGGGGAAGAAAAACCATCCAAATCCCACATCCTACCTGATTTTCAACAGTACATGCTACTCTTTATTTCATGCCATTTTAGCAAGGCAAACTAATCTGGTTTCCTGTTTCCAGTGAATTTTATATGTACAAAGTGTTTATATTTATATAATTCTATTATATATAAATCTGATTGGAAACATGTAGGAATGAAATAACACATGTTTTCTATCAACAGCTGTGCATATTCGTATGGGGGGGGTTGTGTGTGAAAGAATACACATGAATGCCTTATTTCAACTGATATTTTAACTTTTATTTCATAAATCCTGGCTGCTGAAGATGCCAGATGAATCACAGATTAGAAAATAACTTAAAATGAGGAACATAACAGCAATATAACCAAACTTAACAGTAGGTAGGACCACTTTACAGGTGCTCAGACATTTCACGCCAGTAGAACTGTGGTGGGCTCCCTCACCTCGCTCCTGCTCACTGTGTGCTGCAGTGTTTTCCCTTTCCAGGCTCTGTTTGCTGAGTCCACCCTACAGCACCCTAAGGGCTGACCAAGGCTTTGCAGGAGCCCCATCACTTACTGTTGTCCCAGCCTGCTAAATATGGGACTGTTTTCCTGATTTCCTTAGGGCTGGAAACACCATCTCTGTCCCAGTGAGGTGCAGCCATCACTGGCATGAACGTGGACCGTTTGCTGGGAGGCTGGATAAGGTTGGGCAGAACCCAGCCTTTGAGCTGTGCCCAGGCATTGATGGGATGAGCATGAACAAGACTGGGTCAAAACTGTGCCCTGCACTGTGCCATGTTTCAGCAGGCTGAAAAGATCACACACTAATGAGAACCATGGCTGGGCACTCACAGTCCAGGGATGTCCATGGCTCCGGCTGAGCAGCACCCAGTGACATTCCCTAACCTCTTGCCCACTGCTGCCATACAAGTTTGGGCACTTTGCCTGTGGGTGTCTGTCTGTCTGTCTTTCTGCATTTCTGTATAGTCTCTTCAATCAACCTCATCCTGCTCAGTCCAGAATACAGCAGTTTTGGGCAACTGCAATCTGGACAAAAGCTCCAGCCCTGCCAGCACCTCTGCATGGGCTTGAATGGAAAAATACAGAATAATCCCATCAATTTGGGTAAAGGCTGCTCTGGTCCCTCTCCCCATGGGAGCAGCCCCAGCTCCACGCTGCAGCCACCCAGCCCAAGAGAGCCCGCAGAACAAACAAAAGATTGAATCCAAATGTTTATACCACTGGCACTGTGCATGTCATGTGCCTGGTAAAGCTGAAGAGTGCATGAATCTTTTCTTGTAGCTGCCATCTAAAGTGCAGAAATGGTCACTGTGCAGAGCATCCCAGCACAGTGCTGGAAGGGTGCTGAGTCCTGCTTGGATGGATGGTTTGGTGGATGGATGGATGGATGGATGGATGGAAGGACAAACGGACACACAGGAGTTGGGTCCAGGTTCAGAGACTGGGCCAAGCATTCTGTGCACAGGCAGTGGGTTTACGGGCAGATGTGGGAGTCTCTGTGTGACTGAGGCACTGCCAGATTGTTGGCACAGTGAAGACCTGGCTTTCCCCTCTCCCCTTCTTGCACACACGTTAACATACACACACGTTAACATACACACACTTTAACATACACACACGTTAACATACACACACGCAGTGGTTCCTCCTCCCATCCTCAGCAGACACGGTGAGCTCTGTAACGCAGGGCACTGAACTCCTGCACTGAACTCCCGCGGGTGTCTGCAGCGCATCCTGGTTGCTGCAGGTTTGTGTGCCAACATGCTTACAAGAAAACATCCAACCCCAGCACAACCAGGCGCAGTCTGAGCCTGCTGCCCAAGAGCATCGCAGCATGACGGTTACAACAGGCTTACTCATTTCTCCAGTGAGTAAGACTGAAAGAGGAGCCCCACGGGTGCGGGGCCGGGTGCGGGGCCAGCGGCCGATAAGGAGCAGCTCCCTAATCTCCAGCTCCAGCAGCCAAGAGGCCAAGGGTGATAACTCACACCAACCCCAGCTTAGAGCAGCGGGGGGTGGTGCTGCTGGTTTGAGTGCCTCAGAGTTGCTCTGAGATCAGGGGGATTTTTATGCAGTGTCCCTGCCAGCCCAGCACCCCCTCATCCTCTCCAGGGAGCCAGAGAAGCTGGTGGTGGTGGCGGCAGCAGCCATAGGGCAGGAACCCTGGCATGTTCATCTTGCCTCTGCACTAGAAAGGTGGTTACAGCAGGCAGCATCTTTCATCTGATAAATCCTCCTATTTAAGATCCTACATTTAGAAACTGGAGGTAGGGAAGGTCCCAGCCAAAGTCTGTCCTTGGCTGCCCAATGGACTGGGTGATGCTGGGAAGCCGAGAGTACAGCAAAGCCTGGCGTGCCCCTGATTCAGACCTGGGCTGGGATTTTGGCTCAGGTACCTGGTTTTTATCTGCCCCCTCTGAGAGCCGCTGGCTGGGTCAGGCCCATGCCTGTTCATGCCCATCTCCCACAGCACATACGACAGCACCCACCGCTGCTGCCCCGCTGGCTCTGCATCACCTGCCCCCAGCGCAGAGGATAAGCTGCATCACCCTTCACTAGCCCTCATGTGCCAAACTGCACATGATAAACGCTGCTCCAAAGCACGTTTTTGTCAAGAGGACAAGAAGATAAAATTCTTAAGATAGTGCACCTTGACATTTGCCAGGGTCTGTGCCACTGTGCTTCCCACACACTGCTGTCCCCGTCCTCCTGCCCTAGCTTTGGGCGCAAACATCCCTGCGGGAACGCTGGTTTCCTAGAAGCAAAGCAGGACACAGGCAGAGCTGCTCCTGTCCCCAAGCATCATGCTTTCTGGGCAGCACAGCACCAAGCATGACATGACACCACCAGCACTGCTGAGCAATACTCTGCCTCTGCTTTCAGGGTATCCCCCCGCTCCTGCAGGGCCCTGCTTAGGGCCCCCATCCCTGTCCTCAGCTCACTGCAGGGAGCACCATGCCCTCCCATCTCTCCTTTGACTCCAGCCAAACACTGCTTGGCCAAGTCCCCAGCATAAGAACAAAGGCAGAGAGCCCCAGCGCCAGGCCGGGAGCCGGGGGAGGGCACAGCTCCCTGCACAGCTCCCCGCACAGCTCCCCTCCAACTCGCCTTTCTGAGAGGGTGAAACATCGCCCTCAATGCCTTCACCAGCCCCTGATGCCCAGGGATGCTGCAGGCTGGGCTGTGGTGTGCCTTGCTGAGGACAGAGGTGCCTTTCTGAGGCGCCTTTCTGAGGCTGGGTGCCACAGAGACCGCTGGGGACCTCTTGCCAGCATCCTCTCCTGAGGAGGCCAGCTCCAGCTCCCTCCTTGCAGCATGCACCTTCTTCTTTAACCCCTCTGGCACCATTGCTAGTGCAGTGCCCTGGCCCTGGTCCCTAGGCTCTTTGACAATGCTGCCAAGCAAGTGTCATAACAAGCTTTAGCCTTTCACATACCCCACCTCTCCCTAATTTTGCACTGAGCTTTGTGCCACTATTACCATGCTATACTTAAAGGCACAGTTTCAATTCATATCTATCCGGATCTTTTTTTTTTTTTAAATGGAAAACAAGATTAAAATAGCCATCCGAGAAAACAAACACTGTAATGCCCACACAGATCTTCCTAACAATTTCAAAAATGCCCATGAGAGCAACTGCTGTTAAGCAGTGAGGAATCGCAGCAGAGAATTCGCAGCGCAGGCAGTGCACTAAGGAGAGAAAAACATGCTCCACACACTGCCATAAGCGCAAACCCGAGCTGCTATCACAACTCACACCTGACTGGTAGCAGGTAAGCCCTGGGGAGACACGCTGGGATTACTGGGGATGTCCTGCTGCTATACGTAGCCGTGCCAAGGGAAATCATGCCATTTGCTCTGCCCTGCAGTTACCATTGCACATCTCCATTGCACAACCTTTCTGGCTCAGTGTCACCTTCAGTCTTAGTGGTCTTAGTGGTCACAGTTTGGCTCTGAGGACGGGCAGTAGTGGCTCACCACACTTGTTCTTTTATTCACAATACTAATTCTTTCATTCACTATATGAATAAAAGCAGCTGAGCTCACTCATGGCCCTGGAATGAGCATTTTTACTCCCACCCCATTGTGCAGATGATGGTGGGGGCTTTGGTTGGGGAGCCATGTGCTCCTTCCTCACCCACACCTCATGGGGTCCTGTGAGATGGGTGGCAGCAAGGCAGGGCCATGGCATATCACTGGGAACCTGCCAGCACAGCAGCTCATCCCCTGCCCCTGTGCCTGGTGCCCATGTAACACCACATGCCTCTGGATAGAGCCGAGCCAGGGACAAGGCGAGCTGTGACCTTGCAGGGATGCCACATGTGCCAACGGGATCCTGGTATGCAAGCTGGCACTGAGCTGAGGAGCCAGCAGAGCCCACACCATCTTGAACTTAACTCTGCCTGGCTGGGGCATTTGGGGTGTGTTTAGGTTTGTCAAGGGCTGTCCCCAGCCTCCCTGGCCTTGTTCACCTCCCTCAGCGACACCAGCAAAGCCCTGGGGACCCACGTGTCTCTGGGCAGCTCATGCTCTGATGTTGTTTGGGATGGAGCTGCAGAAAAGCCCCATGTAGGAATCATCAGAAGGGACCCTGCATGACATGTTCCCCATCATGCTGGGTCATGCTAGCGTCATGGCACACAGCGATGTACGCAATGGCCCGTCTGAAGCCCCTTTTTAAAAGCTGATTTGTCTCCTAAACCAGCCCTTTGCACAGCGGAGCTCAGCTGCCCACCTGGGCTTTTGCACTGTGGGACACAGGGATGCTGAGGCTGTGGGAGAACTTGGCTCAGGGGAAAACCCCTCTGGAGAGGTGCGGTCTGCCTGGAAACCAGGTTTTGCTGCAGTTCCTGGTGGGCAGAGTACGGGCATCATTGCTCCCTCACACAGCCAGGAGCACACGGAACAGCATGGTGTGCAGCAGCACCATCCCACAGCCTGCACAGCAGAGGCTCTGCTTTGTCCCCTGGCTGCTATGTAAATATCGGCAGGGTTTTCTTAGCAGCCCCTGAACGCACATCTGCTCATGCAAAGCCCAGGCACCGACCGGTGCAGGAAGCTCGCCACCACGCACGGGCGGCTTCTCTGAATGGGCCAGACCTTGACCTGCAAGTACTTTGTGCAACCAGCACAGCCCCCCCTTGCTCCCTTCCTTGCCTGAAGAGCTGCAGCCACCCTCAGCCGAGGTAGGCATCAGGAAAGCATCGCTGCTTGTCACCCAAGGCCAGCCCCTCAGCCTGCTGCAGCTCGCCTGGCCCCAGCGCACTCACAGAGATAAGGCTGCAGGATGATTATTTTGTGCTGTCATCGAGACAAAGTAAAGCCTGGCTGCTGCCAGTGCAGCTTTCTTCTTCATTGTTCTATTTCCACGCGCCTGCGTACGCCCGGCTGCCCCGCTCCTGCCAGGAAAGCTGAGCGCTGATCATTGTCAGATGGTTCACAGAGAGGTTTCTGGTTTGTTTTGTTTTTACTAGGATCCAAGATGATAGGGGGAGGGAAAGAACTTTTGTCCTCTGCTTAAAATAATTCAAGAGCTTTCCACTGTCTACGCCAGGCTCAAGCAGACATTTGCATAACAAATGAGCTTCTCCCCACCCTTCAGCCCTGGGTGACCTCGGCGGCTTCTGCAGGAGGAGGCTCCATCTCCGTCACCTCCATCTCCATCTTCCATCCCAGCCCTGGGCCTATGGGGAGGGGAGGGCAAGTGGAAGTTTTTAAGTTCTCAGCCCTTCTGTCAATCAAGACTTTGTATATGGCCTCTGGAACATTTCAGCAGCAAAACGTTTGCTTGGTGACCAGCAAATAATTCCAGGCATCTTCTATTTTGCTGTGAAAATGCTACAAATCAAGCTGGTTAGTGGAGGTTTCTCTCCAAGCTAAAGGCCACCGACAGCAGAACCAAACATGAACTTCCCTGTTGTTGGCAGAAGTGGCCTCTCTGTGCTGGGTGTTCTCCACACCGTGAGGCACAAGCAGAAGGCACAGGCTTTAAGAGCTTTGAGGTGTGGAAAACCCAAGCAAAGCCCCTTTGCTGGTTCAGGTGTATAAATTACCCCAACAGTTCTACTATTGCTATTTAAAGAGGTTTTGCTGCAGAGCGCTTCCAGAGAGCATCTGCTGCAGTAGCTGAGCTCACAGCTTTCAGCCCAGCAAGCAGATGAAACCGCTGTGAGAGCCCATTGCCTGAGCTGGTTTGTGCAGAGCCGGATCACCTCAACCCCTCTGCTGAGGAACTGGAGGAACTGCCCAGTTCCCATCCTCCTTGTGGGAGGGAGTGAGTGGGGTATAAAGCTTACGTACCTTCATGTAGCTCTGTGAGGCGACAGGAGGGTTTTCACAGGAAAACAGGTAGAAGCAAATGCTATCAGAGTCCAAATGCCCCATCAATTGTATTAGAATATTGTATTCTGGTGAGGAGGGCTGAGGGAGAAGGGAAGTCCCAGCAACACTGCAACATCCTTGTTAGACAATGACAAATAATGTTGAGGTTACTCATTTCAAAATGAGTTTCTGTAGGGGTTAGATTGTTTTTTCATGGGTACACAACTAAAAACTAATTCCTAATCAGTCAGACTCAGTCATCCTCCCACCCCTTTTATTCTTGTAGAGTGAGCTCTGAAGTCTGGCATTTTACATAATGAGAATTATAGAGCAAACCTCCAGAAACCTTTGCAACATTAAACATCCATCCTCCTCACCACATTCTTGTCCTTTCTCGCCAGTCCCCTGAAATCACTGAGTTACTCCAGCTCCCCATAGCTCCATGCAGGAGGACACGCATCCCTCCTCCAGCCTGTGTGTCCCAGAGTGTGGAGATGCTGCTCACAACCACTCAGACCTACCAGGGCAGGTCTGGGAGCTGGGCATGGCTCTGCCGTGGAGACCAGACCTAACATAGAGTTGAGATTCAGCAAACCTGCACTGCTCATCTTTCCATAGCAATCTCAAAGCACTGCAAAGTACTGCAGTGAGGTGCAAGGCTTTTTGCCTCTGGGGGTTTAGGATTCTGGTGGACACCATCAGGCCGGACCTACATGCACCTCTCCTACAGATGTGCTCCAGGACTGTTCATCCCCACCTGAAAGAGCAGAGCTCAGGTCAGGGCTCTCCTGCAGCTCACGGTGGCTTCGCGGAGCCAGCCATGGTCCTGAGAACAGGTTTTAACCATGGCTTTTATGGCCTGGGTTTGCAGCCAACACAGTGTATCGCGGACTCCCCTGCTCCACCTTCTGTCTGCCAGCTGCTTCAAACATCACCCTGAGATGCTGCTCCTTCCGCTTGTATCACTTGACCGCAAACCCATCCTCTATACGCAACCCCCCAACCCCACCAGCAGCTCCACCAAGACACTAAATGTGTGTCATTAACACCTTCATGCCCCAAGCAGGGTAGGACAGGCTCCCCTCCAGAGCTTCCCATGGCTTGCAGTCCAACTTGCTGGGCTGCTTTGGGTTTCATTCAATTCAATCAAAGCCTCAGAGATGCCATATGGCTCCTGGGAGAATGTTTAGCTGCAGGAGGGGTTGGCTTGTACCACCAACAGTGGCTATGGCTGGCAGAGGCAGGAGAGCAGCTCCTACCCCAGCTCCTGAGCACCCAGGGGTGACAAATGTCTCTGATGACCTCAGCACATGCCAGTGCCCAGAGCATGGGGACAACATGGGAGGAAAGCACAGCTCTGGAGCTGCAAGAAGATGCTTTGCCCCTGAGTGTTCTCTCAGAGGGCTTGGGATTTGCTTCAGAGTTGAACAAAACCACTGAAGAAACAGAGAAGGGCAGCGGCACAGAACTGCCCTCCCCAGTGGATGGGGAAGTGGAAATCCTTATGGGGCTGCAAAACATTCCCTGGGACAGCCCAGAGCAGAGAGGAGGTTGCTGTGCTGCAGACCCCACTTGGGAGCCACTGTGCTGGGACAAGCGCGCTGGCAGCCAAACACCAAGTGCTCCAGTGTGGCCATTCACGAGTCAAACCTGGCTTCCCCCCAGCCCTTCTTCATTTCTGTGGTCTACTGAAATAATGGCTTCTAAAGGACACCAGCTCAGGGTGATTTATTTTCCTTGCCAGCCAGCCGTCCCCTGGGTGGTGTGGGAGAAGGACTCCCATTTCAGGCATACTCAAGATACCGAGCTGCGATTATGCCACAAGGAAAACACAACTGTGGGAACAGCAGTTACAGTCACCTGGTGGATTTTGCTTCTGCTTCAAGACACAAGACTGAGAAGGCACAGCCTATTAAAAAAACCCTGATCAAACAGTAAACAGGGCAGTCGTAGCAAAGCAGGTCACAGGCATCATTTTTCTATAGCACATCAATGGAGACCCTCTGGACCATTTTCAGAAGTAATTGAAGAGCCTAGATGTCGCTTGGGAAATGCATACCTGGGGACTGGTCCCAATGTGATGGTCAGGGGAGGTCTGCCTGGGCTTTTCATGGGCTGTAGTTGGAGAGACAGGCAGGGAAGGGAATGGGAACTGGTCTAGGAGCTGCCTTCACTGCCTGCTCTGCTGCATGGCCCCAGGGTTGGAGAGACTAGTAAGTTTGCCCCCAATCTAAAAGAGCCTCCAGCTTCCTTCTCTCTCTCCCATCTCTCCCTGCCTTCCTTCTCCCAGGTATTTTGCCCAAGCTCATTTGCAAGAACTGGTCTCATCCTGGCTCAACCAGCTGCAAACATTGTCTTGGGGGCATCTCAAAACAGTGCGCTGAGAACTGGAGAAACTGAGGCACATACCACGACCAAGCTATGTTCTCTGGGAGGGACAGTGGGGACCACCATGCCCAGGACCTTTGGTTTGATCTGATACCTCCCACATGCAGTTCCTCATCACTGCCTGCTCTGTGTTTGCTCAGTGCCATCTGGAACAGATCCTGCAACACCAGTATGTGCTGCACCACAGGTACCAGTAGCCGTTTAAACGGTCCCCAGCTAAGACAGAAAAAAATCCCCAACAGCAAAAGACCAACAAATAGTTGACTCTGTTCCCAGGCAAATACAAAGAACGGTTTTGGATCGTCACTGCTGTCCCTTTGTTGACTGAATGCAGTAACAGAAAAGGCAAGGGAAGAAAAAAAATACTCCTGATAGTGAACAACTTATTGTGGGCGAAGCAGGCTGGGGCATGCCCAAGAAAAGGAGGGTCAAGCTCTGTGCGTATCTGCTGGTGATGGGAAATAAATGTGCCCAAAGCACTTAAAAAAAAACCACCATAAAAAGGACCAGACTTGATTGCAGCAGTTAGAAGTGATATATTCTTGGCATGGAAACAAAAAGCAAATTCATAGCAGGTTGGAGCTGATCTCACTGGCTTACATGGGATTTTATACTTAGGTAATTCTATTGTTGGCTGAAGCTACCTGATTTATGCCTGAATAAGGTCCTGATCCTGCAAACATTTACTTATGTACTTTAGTTTTACCTTTGCCCCTAGACACCCTATTAATTTCACTGCAGTGAGGATAGCGCTTGTCTGCAGAGCTGGGGCCTTTGCAAGAACAAAATCTTCACTGAAACAAAGAGGAAAGTTTGCAGTGAGATGCAAACTCCCCCAGGCTGTGGTCATCCTTTACCCTGAGCCATTGCCAGCCCCAGGCACACACACCCAAAAGCCCAGTCATTGCTTGTGTAGCTCCCTCTAACCCATAAGCTTTAGGAAGTAGCCTTAGCACAAACCTGCAGCTTCTTTGAGCTGTAAGTCAGTCTCTCCAACAAGCCAAACATAACACCGTGGTGTAACACCAAACTCATTCTGACAACACCCTCTCCCCCTGCAGACCATCCAAATGGGCTATTAAACATAGCAAAAACCATTTGGAGTGGTTGTTTCCATTCGAGAAAGTGATTATTTACCATTAAAACCACCAGGTTTGCCCTTTACCCTCCCTATCAGGCAAGGTAAAAGAGAGAGATTCATCCTTCAGACACTGTCCTTTGACAATGAAACCTCTGAGTTTGCTTCAGAGAGCATGAGAATAAAAGCCTGTTGGAGGTATGAGGAGGGCCAGCAGAGTGCTCACATGAGCGGGGAAGAGCTTCCAGCCACCCGGCCAGCAAGATGCCCCAGTGGCTGCGTATCCAGCAGCGCCATCACTCACGTACTTGTCACACACTTCTAAAGCCAAGCAGCTGAAATAAAAAGGGGCTGTGAGTCCTGGGGCAGCTGCTTTCCTGCCTGCACTGCCAAGCCTGCCCGAGAGCAAGCCATTCCTCAGAGCAGGGGAGAACTGACTGGCTTTACAATGGAGCCATGGGGCTCTGCGGGCAGTCGCGTGTCTGCCCGGGGCTGTGTGAGGAGTCAGGAGCACCCCTGGAGCCAGCCCTAAGGGTGCTCAGGGAGGTCCCAGAGCAAAACCCCTCTGGTACAAATCCCTGCTGCTTCGTCAGACAAGATGCATCAGTCCCCAGCCCCCAAACTCATCGGTCTCCATCCAGCAAAGTTCAGATGCTGCTTGTGGAGCAGTGGGTGCCCATACACATGGTACTGCACACAAGCCATGGGCCCTCTCCCTAACAAAGAGCTCTAGCAGTAAACAGGAGGTGCCCAGACTTTCATTTCAGTGTCTATGAATCCAGGATGCTGCCACGACCACACAGCGCGGATGCACAGAGATTGTGTGCCATGTATGATGAGGCTGCTCGCAAGAGCTCTAATGCATTTCCAGAGCAAATCCTCTGAACTGAGCTTTGCTTATGCTGTAGCAGCCTGGAGAACTGAATATTGCCTCCCTAGGAAGATTTAATTATACATAAAATCAGAAGGAGGAAGCATTAGTTAAAATTTCATACTTCTGGAAGGCAGCCGGTTCGTTAGCATTACTTTAATGAGGCACTAACCTCACTGTAATGCTTTTATTAATGCTTGTTGCTTATTGAGTGCCAACTGCTTGGCTCCTCTCCGACAGGCCGGCTGGTCCACAAAGTGAATGGTTTAGGGGTCCTTTGATGTAAAATGTGAACACGTTTACACCACAGCCAGGACAAATGACAGTTGGTGAGATGAGACAGCCCAAAATTCACCAGATGGTGCCCAGAGCAGGCAATGCAGCGGGAGTGAGATCAGGGTAGGCAGGGGAGGGATGAAGGAGGGAACAAGTGAAAGGAGGAGATGTTAGTTCCACCAGTGCCACCAACACTGTCCCTGTTGACTGCAAGTAGTGTCAGGATGATGGCCAGGACAATGAGCAATGAGAGCACATCAAGGTGTGATGTGCTGGAGATGTGTGATGGCAAGGGAAGACATCGGGTGATACAGGATCCAGGAGGCAGGTCTCTAGTGGCTGAGCACTGCATCCTGCCCCCACTTACTACTGCTGGAGGTATTTTATGTGCTTTGAGACCACAGCTGCGTCCATTCCCGATCTCACCATAGACCTTCTCTGGTCAGACATGAATCCTTAATCCAACCAATTTCCAGACACCTAAGACACCTTTATCCCAAAAGCCTCTGCCCCAGTGTGACTGTTGCGGGATAACCTGTACCTTTGAAGAGCCCCCAGCACTGCTGTAGAGCTGATCTCCCTGAGGGAGACACAGGATAGGATGAAGTCCCTCCTCCAGTCCCTCTACACTGCACTTGCCATTGCCCATGAAACTGTTGGGTTTCTGAGGGGAGGAAGGGACTTTGCCCCCCAAGCCATGCTCAGCTGGTGGAGCCCACCTGCTTATGGGGGTGATGCCCAAGCAGTCTGAGCACATCTTTTGGATGCAGTCGTGGACAGAAGGACAAGCATTACGCCAGCAGCTGCTGGGGCACACTCCCCCACTCCTCCTGGCAGCCAAGGTGAGCATATGCCGTATGTTTATCCTCCTGTTCCTTGAAACACTCTGAATAGAGGGATTAAAAATTACCCATAGCAGCCTGAAACAACAGAGCCAAGGCACCAGCACTGGCTGATATTCCAGCACAGCAGAGAGCTGGTGGGCTGCCGCATCCACAGTGAACAGGAGTGGGAACAGCTTGTCAGAGAGCCTCACCATGGCTCTGCCTGCAGGGCCACCCTCCAAGAGCTACCACTCCATCGGAGTCAAGGCATCAAAGGCAGCTTTGCCACCTCCCTTTTTTGGGCTGGCCAAAGGCCAACACTATTTCCCAGCAGCGTGTCCCAACCTGCGATTAGGCACTTCCCACTTCCAAGCGCTGAAAGGTACATCTCTCCCAGGCTAAGCCAACATTCTCCTCTGCGTGCAAGGTGGGCAAAGCAGCCAAGAGCTGAACTGGTGCTGCCACAGCACGGGCCCACTAAAAAGCCCTCCTGAGTGCACAGAGGGTGCCTTTGCATCCAGGACAGTGCCATATGTGACCCATGTCAGTCCTGGGTGCAAGCACGGCTGCAGCACTGTACCTCGTTTGGAGTCATGGCACAGAGTGAAGTTCAACCATGAGCTGGGTCTGGTGTCCCACCACTGCCCACAGATGGCGTTAGAGGTCATCCCTGAGTCCTTGGCAAAGAACAGTTCAGTGCCATGTCGTAATCTTGATTTTTCCTGCAACTGAAATAGAGTGCTTCAGGTCCTTTTTGGGTTCAAACTAAAACAAGGCAAGTTTAGGTTAGCTATAAGAAAAAGTTCTTTACTGTGGGGTGCTGGCACAGGTTGCCAAAAGAAGTGGTAAATGCTCCGTCCCTGGCAGTGTTCAAGGCCAGCTTGGATGGAGCCTTGGGTGACATACTCTAGTGTGAGGTGTCTCTGCCCATGGCAAGGGGGTTGGAACTGAGTGATCTTAAGCTCCTTTCCAGCACAAACCATTCTGTGATTCTATGATTTTAGTCAGCAAAAAGAGAGAAGAAGATTATCTGAAGAAAAGTGGAAGAAGCCAGTTGGCTGCTTGGGCACAGAGTGATGGGCTGGGGCCAGCTGGATGAAACACCAGGCAGATGCAGGTTGACCAGGGTGAACAGCTCTTGTCCCCCAGTGTGTTCTGCCCCAACTTCAAGGCAAGAACACCAAACTACAAAGTTACTGAACTAGAAAATTCACAACATATTTTTTTTCTCCACATAACCTGACAGATTCAAAACCAAACATGGAAATTTCACAGGGTGCTGATGTGCACTTCTCCTGGTGAAGTTTCTCTGAAAATTGGCCTGGTTCTTGTGAAGAAAAAAATTAAAAAGAGAGAGAGAGAAAAATGAAAGAAGATATTTTCAAGTAAAACTAGTTAGATGCAGTCATTTTTAAAATTATTGATTTGGGCAACTGGGAAATTGGTAAAATAAATATGTTTTGCAATGTATTTATTGCCAAAATCTGTTGGAGTTTGCTTTTTTTTTAGGTAAGACTTTGATCCAATGTTCTAAATTTATCAGAATTAGGAAGAAAGTGAGATCTGGGGATGAGAGGGAAACACACAAAATAAAACAGGGCAAAATGAAATGGCAAAGGCTGTGAAACTTTCATCTGGAATTTACAGCAGCATCTAGAGCCCGCTCACACCAGACGGTGTGTGCTCGTTCCAAGCACAATAAAATAGTCCCAGGATAAATCTTTTTCATTTCTCCTGGACCCATCCGAAGCTTTCCTGCTCTGACAGCAAGACCTTGCAGGTCTGCTGGGGCCCAACTGTGACTGCACACATGAGCAGCGATGTCCCAGGGCACCCAGGAAAGGCTTTCTGCTTCCCATGGTTCTAGTGGCAAAACATCAGAAACTCCATATTTTAAGTGGGATTTTATCCAGGGCATAAAGTGGAAGTGTGTTGTCCTAGTCCAAAACAGGAAAACACGTTAAAAACTCAGCACAGCTGTAAGCAAGATGCACATTGGCAGGTTCATCACCCTGGGTAATTGCTCTCAAGTTTAATCAAGGTAGAAGGGGGCGAATTTGGAAGCATTGCATCCATGGCACACTTCCCTGCTTTGTCACATCATACTAAACACTTGATAAAAGCACCCTTTGAAGTGAAGCCAAGTCCTTCCTCGCTTGACTATAGCGATATTGGATTTGCTAAGCTGGGTTTCCAGTTGTGCAAAGGATTTGTAAGAGAGAAAAGAGTAGGAGTGAACAGAAAGTGTTGCAGCTCAAAGAAGACTACAAAAGATGGAGCAGTAATTAATTATGGGGCTTCTTTTTTTGCTGGCAGTGGGACAGAAAGACTACTGTGTTGGTAAAATGCATTATGAGGGGACCTGCCTTCTCTATAGATTTAGATGTATGTCATTAAGTATTCAAAAATCACTTGCCATCTCCCCAGAATCATGAGATTGGTAAGCAAATCATAAGATTAAAAAAAATCCTAATAGTAATGAAAAGTTGTCTTTTGTCTCTTAGCTTCTGAGTTGTTAGCTTGCCAAGCTGATTTCAATAGAAACTTGGTTAAAGGAAACTAAAAAAGGGAAGGTGAGACTTTCCCATGATTATACCAGAAGTTTAGTTTCCCAGGAAAGTGAATCTGTAATGCGATGAGATCATTTCCATGTGATGAATCCAAAGTTTGTTTTTAAAAGGCTAAAAACAGAAAAAAACCCCCAACCAAACCCAACAGAAAATAAAGAAAAAAACCAGCACCCAAACGCAGATCACTTGGGTTTTGGGTATTGAGGCCCAGGGTAGCTCATTAAGAACATACTATCTTCCCTGCTTCCCAGTTAGGGCAAAGTGATACTGGTTTCCCTAGCAAAATTCATCCTTGGTTAGAGATGTGAGCAGTGAATGATCTGCCTCCTCTGCCAGATAAGGGACTGTCCATCCCTGCGAGGTGTCCTCTGGTCTGACCCACACAGCAGCCAGGAGCAGGTCCTCTTTCCAGCACAGCGGAGCAGTACCCGTCACTAGCTGGGGTACGGGAAGCAGGACGCTCATCCATTCTGCCTCTTGCATTAGCATGGCATTAGCATGGGCTGATGGAGATAGCATCTTCCTCCCACTTCTGCCAGCAGCCCCACCCTGGAGACCGACGGCTGCACAAACAGCCTCTGCCCACCAGCCTCCGCTCCCTTTTCAGCCCAGTTCCTCCCAGGCAGGTGTTGTTTGTTCTCCCGACACAGCTCTTGTTCATAGAGAACCTAATGACAAAAGCTCCGCAGTCGTTGCTATTTATCCTCAGCGCTGGCTGGGTTTTGTTGGGATGCCCAGGTGAGGGGCAGGCGGTCAGTTCTTACACTTATTTTCTAGTGGATGGGGACATCAAATATTTGCTTTCAGAAAGACTTGCAGCAGCTCTACAACAATTAGTAACACCAACTGAAATGCTCAAAAAGGGTGGGGGAGTGCTCCTGTGCCTTGCTCTCTCCTGAGCTTTGCTAAAATGACCCAGAAACTCTCGGACTTTGTTGCTTTGCTCACGGGCAACACATTAAAATATATGGTGGCCTTTCCTTTGCTTTCCCTGGAAGATGCCCACAGGAGGAGATGAGAGACCTTATTGTTCCTATTCCATACCGGACAGTTTTCAGTAACATTAGTACAAATGCAGAGCAGCTAATGGACTCACCTAAAGCAAACACTATTGTAGAATACAATTTAGTCTTTGCATTTCAGGAACAAGAAAACTGCCTGAGGTTATGTGCTAATTACAGACTACCGTTCTAGTTTACATTGCAAGAAACCATCTAACCAACCAACCTGGGAAGAGTGTCTTACCCCTGACATGAGGAAGCTCCAGAGGTGATCAAGTATGGATGCTGCATTCAAGGTGAATTCAGGGAAAAGCTTCACTTTAGACAGGGCATGCTGAGCTAAGACCTTCTCTGTATGAGCTACACAGCCTGATGTCAGTAATAGAGTCAATCTCCATTGCCAAGATGTGTAAAGGCCTTTGTGCTCTGACGGACTCGCAGTGTCTCCAGATGTGGCAGACGTAGTGGGGGAGATGGGTTTTCTTCCAGGCATGAATCGTTGCTCACTGCTGCAATAGGTGTTCAAAGCCACAGCTCTGCATAAGCTTTGCAAAAAGGGAGACACCTACTCAAACCACAGGATTGCTTGGTACTGAGTGTTGCATTCAAAGGTCTGCTAGTGAAATGCCACTACCTGCAGGGTGAAACACTGCACAGCAACAAACCAGGACAGCAGAGAGTGGGGCCCTTCAACCAGGAAGGTCTGTGACGGAGACTTTGGTCAGTGGGTTCAAGCCATAGCAGTTTCTTCCCCAGCTCTCATTACTTCATCACCTCCCCGGAATGACCGACAACAGGCAGTGTGTTTTTAGGAGTGCGTTTTTACCTAAGTGCCATTGATCACTAATAGGATCAGACCCACATATCATGCAGGGTATGATTCAGTCCTAAGTGCCTTTTATTCTGCATTCCTCCTAGGCAGAGAGTGTGCTTTTGGCTTCATGTACTCTGCAGCTTCTCTCTTTTCCTTCTTTTTTTTTTTCCTGCCTCTTGTAAAGACTGCTGTGTCAGAATCTGTCAAACAACTCTTCGTGCCATGTTTTTACAAGAATCCTACTTGCTGCTCAGTGCCAAGCACCTTTTTAAACAATACTCAGTGAAGTATTGCGTTGCCTGTGCTCTGCTCTTGCATGCCATATTTAGACAAAAGCTAGGGAATTCCCTGCCCTAGATGAGGGCTTGAATGAGTACATTCTTTTCCCACCTCAACTGAAAATGTATGTATGTGTTCACATCAGCGAGGCGTTCCACCAAGCTTTATTATAATTGATTCCACACTTTGATTTATCTACCTAGAAATCAAAAGGTGGGGGAGGGATATAGGAAAAGAAAAGGAAACGAAACAAGTGAATGTGGCCACAGACACATGCTCAGTCCTGCTGGGTGCATTCCCAGAGGCCAAAACCCAGGCAGCAGTGGAAGCAAAACACCCAAACCCCACACCAACTTACTACCTGACTGCACAGCTAACAACAGCCAGATCACAGCCAAAGGTGGCTTTTAGTGCTTTGGCCCAGGGTAAACAAACAGCAAGGCTATGGTCTAACACTGATGAAGACTGTCAAGGGGGTTTCTGGCCATGCATGAGGACCTGGTGGCCACATGAATCTCTGGGGCATCAGATTTCTCTGGAGCAAAGGAGAACACCAGGAAAACAGTCAGCAGGCATGTGGGGAGCAAAGCAGCGAGCTCTGTGATCGCTGTGCATACTGCCCTGCATGTTCACCCTTTCAAAATGGGAAAAGCTGGAGCACAGGGGCTCTTTCCTGACACTGCAAAAGTCAATGGGGCTGCAGATCCTTCTGGAGCGGCTATTGAAACGCCACATTCCAGAGCGCTACACTAATTGCTTTTAGCCAGCCCTCCAACATCACTCCAGTCACTCATGTTAAATTCACTGCCATACTTTTGTCCACAGCACATGGGCCCCCCAGATTTTCTGACATGTGGTTCTTCCACTCTCTGCCAAGTCAGCAGACTGGAGGGGTTATCAGCCTCACAGGACCAAAACAGATGCCTTCCATACACTAACTCTATTGGAAAAGCTTCAGATAAAGGTCAGTGTTCTCTCTTCCTCTGCCCTACAAACGCTAAAAAATACTCATTTTTATCTGCCCCAAGAATTTATTTAGGAGAAAATTTGAATCCTAAAATTGAGTTAGAGCATTGCCAAGTACAGCCTGAAGCACAAGATGAAATACTCTGAAAAATAAGGCAGAGTTTGCACTACATTTCTGTTTTCAAATACATAAACATATATATAATCCCAGCTCAATTATATCTGTACTGCCAGTAGCGATGATGGGGACCCTGCTGCAGACAGGATGCAGACAGACATAACAACTGAGACATCACTCAAGCCTCGACCAGCCTGGTGCTCTTAGTGTTATTTTCACTGCTGGAAGCATGATGGGGACAGTAAAAAAGGAAAGAAGTGATATGGATGGAGCTGTAGTGTTATAAAATGTAGTCGCAGGATCATATGTTCAAAAGCACTCTGTGCCCATTTAGAAACCTAAATGAAGTTGGCAGAATTTCAGAAGTGCTCAGCATCTATCAGCTCCTACTGAGAACATGCTGAGCTCTTCTTAAAATTGTTAGAGAAAAACAATTCAAAGATAAGAGCCAGCATGTGGCTTACAATTAACATCATTGTATGGGTCTCCAGAGCAGTTTGGCAGGAGCAATAGCTGCTTTCACAGAAGATACTGTATGTGAATTCACATCTCAAAGCATGGGGCCAGGTCTGTAAGCAGTCACCCCCACTGACTACCTCCTGTAAGAGCTCTGCACCCCAAGGAGAATTTTCCACTTTGTGTCAGACTGATGCCTTTTATAGCACTTAGTAAGTGGGAGTCTGCACCTGATCGTGCTAGGAGCAACCACATCAGTGGAGGTGAGAAAGGCCAGTATGAGTACCTAACAGCTCAGAACATAACCCACTGTGCTGCAGTCAAGGCAACTGTGGAAACATCTGGAGAAACGCACTAATTTAGCCCTAACCTATATTAGTTTTTGACATATAATTAGTAGCAATATTAAATGTCAGTTGGTACCTTTTGTCGTTGAACCCCGAAGTGCTCTTTGTTCTGTGATGAGAAAAATGTCTTCTCCCAGCAGTGACAGAAACAGTGGTCTGCCTCATGCACTCATGGCTGGGCTAATAGCAGTGTGAACCTTCAAGAGACAGAAAGATTTGTCAAATTTCTCCAAATGCTTCCAGAGGCATCAGTCCAGCAAAGAACAATGCAGCAGTCTCATTCACTCTCCTGGAAACACTGATCTAGTCAAAAGAAAGGCTGTGAATTCAAATCCTCCTACTGTTTGCAGCTCCTCCAACCTTGAACCAATCGAACCTTGGTACCACACCAAAAAACCCCAAATCAAGCACAACAGCTTGTGACAGGTTTCAGCTCACCCATGGATGGGTTATGATTCTTGAAGGGGACTAGGAACAAATTCTCACAAAGATCATCTTTTTGATAGCGTCCTTCATCTTGTGTAGATTCCAGAAGCTATCTTCCAGGACTAGCTTGCTGATCATTACTTCCCAGGTATTTCAAGGGTTACAGTGCCTGTGTACCCCTTAGACTGCTATTTTTGCCAGGTCTAATTCCATAGAAAACCTCCAGAGATTCTTCTGGGAACAGCAGGAGCTTGAAGGATCTGATGAGTCTTGCTACCAATAGATTCCTTGACTCACCTTGGTAAGGGAGGTGAATCTGCTGTCCTAGATGAGGGTGCTACACCTCAGTCAGAACTGCCACATAACACTACCACTCACAACACAACAGTTTTTTCTCTTCCAGCTTGAAAAATTCATGTTTTCTCATGAACAGGTCAAATCCCATTTGTTGAAGACAGAGGCAAATGTATTGCTTCCAGAGGAGCTGCTGCTCCTAGACCAGCTCAAGAACTCAAGGGACAGATTAAATACTGTGCAATCAACAATTGCAAGACCTTACAAACTCAAGCCACCAGTGATTTACTTCCCAACATCCAGAAATGAAAACAAAACAACAGAAAAATACATTACACTATTTTCCATTCTGACTAAACAAGTAGTCCAAAGCATGCATAAATTTAGCTTGTCACTCCTCAAATATAACAATTCATTATGATTCATTACTCCCAAGTGTTCTAGCTCCTTTCTATGCTAATTAATTTTGTAGACAACAATTCACCCAACAGGCACCAACTTTACAGGGGAACACTATTCCCAGGAGGAAGGTTTCACTCTCTGCTGCCTTCTTTATGAGAACACAACTACTTGCCAACTTGAGAACACAACTAACACAACTATGGTTGGCCAAGGAGCACTGCTGTCCTTTCTCCCCTGAATTTGCTGTTTGCACAGCAGAGACAGCTTGAGAAGACTCATTTAGCCGAGAAATGGAGAATTCTCCATGACAGTGGAGTAACATGTGCCTAATTCAAACACAGTCTCCTTGGGAGCAGGGAAGGGCTGGTTGATCATTGCTGCAGCCACTGAAGGTTAACAAATACTCATCCTTTCTCACAGGTGAACTGAGCTCAGTTAGGCAGGAGAGAGGATAAGAAGAAAGATAAAGACACTAACACTCATCCTGGAGCAGTGAGAGAGGAATGGTGACTAGTGTAGCCCTAGCGGGATGATGCCCTGTCCTAGGGAAGCCAGTGGCTCACACAATTGTGCAATAGTGTGGATTTTGGACAAGATCTTTGAGTCTTTTTCTTGGTCCCTTTTACCTCCTGCTCAGGATAACACATCCTTTCAGCATCTTATGTATATTTAGACCAAATAAAACCACATGCCAAGGAGGCCTTCAAGACAATTGTGTTGTATTAAACCTGCTTCAATCCTAAACTCTGCTCCTCTAAAATTACTCACTGGATAGGACACTTTAATCCTGAGTTACTAAGTGCCATTGTCACTGTCATAGAATCACAGAATAGTCAGACGATTGCTGTTTTCACAGGTCAGCCACAGCAAGAAAGAGGATTTAGAGGCAGCCCCTTCTGCATCAGGAACCTTGGTGTAACACAAAGGCACATTCTTCACTGCAAAAGTCTTCTTCATAAAGCGCCAGTGCTGAGACCTGAGTACTGCTGCTGGTTTTGAAACACCAAATGCCATTTCACTGGCATGCACTCGCGCTGCTCCCACGGGCGCTCTGCAGGAGGCTCTGCAGGAGAGCTGCCGCCTGAGTGTCACCCGGTGAAACCCAAGAGCTGCATCCATTTTTAGAACCCGCCTGAAGATACATTGCATTATCTGAGCAACACGTAAGCGAACGAAATGAGCTGCAGCTTCCCCTGCCCCTTTTTTACCTCCTGTTTAAACAGAGCCTCTTCAGCCTGCGCTGTTCCCCTCCCGTGCACCCACTTACTTGGCACTTCTCGCAGGGCTGCCCAGTTCTATTTTTAAATGCATGCTGCTGGCTTTTATCTTAAGCTGCCAGTTTAGATTGTTTTTTTTAGCTCTTGTACTCTTTAAACTTATTTAAAACATGCTGGCAGATAAAAGTAGTGAGGGGAGATACAGCAAATGCATCATGGTTGGCATTGCGAATTGAGAATTAAGGCAAGAGAGAAAAAATAAACAGAATAAAAATAACTAGGCTCAATGATTAGGGCCAAACAGCAGTGGTCATCACTAAGAGGAGTATCGCCCATGTACTCAAAGGGGGGATTTATTTGAACCAGGACTTTAGGACTTGTTCTCATCCAACTGCTGGCAGCAAACACGCTTGGGTGCTCGCAGCAGGGAAGAACAGCAGACTGGCAGCTGCCAGAGTCCCTTTCATGGGCTTGGCCCCTCGGCTGTATTCCATTCTGACATTGTCTGGGGTTAGAGGCTCTGCTGTTCCAGTTTGGAACCACCGTTAGCAGCACTGAAGTCAGTGGACTCGCACAGTCACACAGGTGGAGGGAATATGGGCAGGAGAGTCTCCAGCACTGTTCAGAGCTGCAGGAAGGAGGGAGGGTGCAAGAAACATGGCATGAAACACCCAGTGTTCCCACTCATACCCGCAGTTGTGACGCCAAACCAGGATGCACTTATCACCCTTCAATAGGGAGGCTGGTGTCAACTTTGACCCAAAACTCCTCAGCAACTCTCAGCAGTAATTGAAGCAAGAGACTGTTGAGGCCATAAATACTGGCATGCCTCTAGGTGCTGTAAATAGGGATGATGTGATGCATCACTGATACATCACCTGCTAAGCTGAGAAACCACTTCCAAAACTTGACGTTTTGGTAGCTTGGAGATTTTCTAGCCCATGCTTTTGAACTAGATTTTTCTCAACTAATATTCCAGTGCCAGGCTCTGACACCACTGCAGACATGTCCTAAGCATCCTGCTGATGTTCCTGTGGTGACCGGACACATACAGCTGCCTCTTGCTGCACTGTGCATGTTTCAGGCTGAGCTAAGCTCCATTTCAGATTCAGGACATCTCTGAGAACTGGTTGAAGTGAGGACTCGCTAACGCTTCCATCAGATGCTGACGGGCCTTTTTGTGCCAGGAAAACGGATGTGTGCAACAACAGCAAAAGTGCCTGGAAGCATCCCAAAGCCTGAGTGGAATGAGAGAATTTTGAGTGGCATTAAACAAAAGGAGCAGTGATTTAATCTCCACGGATGGGGAGGGGGGAACAGTGTCAGGAAAAGCAGGAGGATGAGATTAGCTAGGCAATAAAATGAAAATGATCAAGAGGTGAAGCAAACTGTGCCGAGATAAGAAGAGGTGGATTACAGGGCTGGCAGATGGAGGGGGAGCAGGCAGCCAAATAGCAAACAAAAAAATAGGTAATAAATCTGGAATAATTGTAATCAACAGTGTTAAATACAATTTTGAATCCATTTTCTCCAAGGAGGTAGGCTCTTGTGGCAGAGGGATGTACAGTCAACACCCTGTGCTACCCCTGTAGCAACGACACTGCCTGTGCTGCTGCGGTGGCCTTCATCCTAGGCCACTGCTAATGGCCAGCAAGGTGTTGTCTGCTTGGACTCTAAACTCTCACAAGGCAGCCAGAATCTTTCCTGACACATGGAAAAAACAGTCCTTTAACACCAAAAGGTGAAAGAAATTGTTTCTTTCTGGAGGGCCTGACCATCCACTTGACTCAGTCTAAGTCAGGAAAGCAACACACCGTCTCTTTTGCTGCCAAAAGGAGCATTTCCTCAAGCCTTGAAGGAGCTCATTAGTCTGGTATCTCAGTTCTGGGTGATAAGGCAGCTTTTATCAGGAAACTTTCATTAATGCAGTTCAACTGGTGATGGTGATTGATAGTAAACAGGCATTTGACTGCTATTTAAGTCATTAAGTCCTTGACCATTGAGTTTTTGGAGGATAATCTCTAGAATATCTTTGGCTGTGTCACTTTAGAAAAGCCATGCTGCAGCTCTCCAGATCTGTGCATCCCACACACAAATCCCCCAATCTTCCATTATCCCAGGCAGGTCAGTGTCAGATGACAAAATGTCCATCTCAGTTCTCCCTATCTCAGGTTACATGAAATCATGTATTTGTAATTGTATTTGAGTCTGGGTACGAAAAAAATATAAAGAAAAAGAAAAAGGGAAATGAACGGATAAAGGTAAGTAAGTGTCTTGTGAGTCTGAGACTTCTTTGGGGTAGGGACAGCTTTTTGCTCTGCACTGGTGAAGTCTCCAGCCCAACAGGGTTTGTGATGCAGCACTATTGCAAGGCAAAGAAACATCACTGCAAGCATCTGTGTGGAACAATAAGTACCTATTTTGAGTTGACAGTTTCCCACCCAAATGTAGGGCAAGGTCAGATTAACCCCATTGCTGCTGAACTGGGTTAAATGATCCTCACTTTCAGCCTGCCGTTTTCTTATTCCCCAAATGGATACCTCTTCCCCCTCTGCCCCTTTAGCTTATTTAATGTCTCTGTAACCTCCAGCACAACCAATGGAGGAGACAAGCAGCAGACTAAGTACAGTCTGGGGAGAAAGATGGGGTTAAGGGGAAGGCAGGGAGAGCCTTGGTCAGGAGATCTTTGTCCAAGAGCCTTCTTGAAAATCCATGTGACTCCTAGCTGTTGGCATGTTCTTAGGAATAAGAATTAGGAATTCTACCATGACTGCATTTAAGAGCATTTCTTTTCTTGGGGAAGTACTATGGTCAGCCAGTTCTTTGATAAACTGTGGGAGTTAAGTACATGAAATTCAATACTTTATGCTATGTAGCAGAGGTCAGGCTAAGGGTACCTTCAGATCTAAACCATAAATTTAGCAAGCCATTACCAAAAAAGCCTTAAAAAACCCCTCCCCCCCCCCCCACCCCCGGCGCCGTTCTTCCATTCAGCTTCCAGAAAACTCTCAAAGAACATGATCTGATTGCCCAAAGTTAGCAAAGAGACCAAAACCATCAGGACCCTGCATCCGATTTCAGCTATTAGAGCACTCGTGCTCCCTGCCCAGCCTCAGTCAGAAGGGAGGCTCAGTAAACAGCATCCCCCTGATGGAGCCCACGGCTGCAGCGAAGAGCCTGGGGGTCCCAGCTCTCCAAGCACTTGCTCCTCATTTGACCCCAGAAGCTGCTGTATTTCACATGCTGTTCCTTGCCCAAGAGGTGATGTGAGGTCCAGCTCATCCTGCTGGAAACTATAACTAAACCATAGTCTAAAACCAAATCCTCTTTCTGTGTGCCCGGAGGGGAGGAGCAGTCCCCAGCGAACATCGAAAAATGGAGCTTGGATAAATAGCTGAGCTGAAAGCGACCCAGGAGGGCAGCCCAGAGCAGCAGCTGTGGAGGAGCAATTTCAGATGAGGAGGATCTCAGCATACAGCACCAGTCTGAGAAGCGGCCTGGTGTTGACTTACCAAGCCGGGATATGCCCAAATCCAGCCCACAATGCTGCGTATCCTGTAGCTGAAATCATTTGTGACAGGTTCAGGCAAATGGTTGTGTCTTGGCACCAGGTGTTAAGAGGCGCTGATTTCCACTACAGGATTAGCAGCAGGATATACAGCACACAGTCACTGCAAAACTGTGATAATATCAAAGCTCCATCTGTACTCAGGCTGGAATGCAGAGCTATTAAAGACTACTGTGGGAGAGCTAACATTGTTTTCTCATTGCTAACTAGCAACAAGCTTTCCTGCACCTTGAAAACCAATCATTCTTTTTTCTTTAAAGATAGGTGTATACATACATACCACTTTTTCCTTTTTTTCTTTTTTAATATAGATAATACATACACATATAGGGAGAACAGCATAGATTTAAAGAAATAGAATATCTAAAAGGCTCTGTTTACTCTTCTTTTTAGAGGAGCTCAACTGTTCTCTGCTTAGATGCAAATAAGGCACATACTTCCACCCTAGGTATTTTTGGTCAGAAGGAGAAGATAAATAGATGGTGTATTTCAAACGTCACACTTTCAGCCTGCTTTATCTAACTTTGGTCAAGAATTTAAAACTTTGCACTGGACGCTAGCACATTTCAAGCTTGAACTGTAATTCTCTTCTCCTGACAAGAATTTGCTGCTAACCGAGCCTATCTGTGACATGGGAACCAAGGGGCTAAAGCTGAAACTAAGGCTGTCAAGCTCACTTCACTTATTAGTTATGAAATGGGAAAAACCAGTAAGCTTCAGTGTCACATGGAAACATGAGCACAGCGGTGACATAGCCTTTCATACACAGTGTCAGCACTAAAAACACAGTATAGATTATTTGGAAAGTGATAAACACTGATCTCGTGTTTCTATTCTGGGCTGGTCCGATGCAGAAAAAGGAAAAAAGAAAAAAAAAGCCAACATGAGAACAAAGGCAGAAGCTAAAGCCCAGGACAATTCGCAGTGGTGCCTGTTGCAAGCGGCGAGGGCAGTGTTGCTGTTGTGCTCCCCCCGTGCAACCACGTGCACCTTCCGATCCAGGACAGGATGATTTACACAGGGACAACTGCTGAAGTTACCGATCTCGTGATTCTATTCTGGGCTGGTCCGATGACGAAAAAGGAAAAGAAAGAAAAAAAAAGCCAACATGAGAACAAAGGCAGAAGCTAAAGCCCAGGACAATTCGCAGTGGTGCCTGTTGCAAGCGGCGAGGGCAGTGTTGCTGTTGTGCTCCCCCCGTGCAACCACGTGCACCTTCCGATCCAGGACAGGATGATTTACACAGGGACAACTGCTGAAGTTACCACCCCCAGCTGCACGCTGAGCTTGGCTGCTCCCAGCACGAGCACACGACAGCGCAGAGCCAGCTTTTTTCTCTTTATTTTTCTTCTTTCAAGGCAAACAGCCAGTGCCAAGTTATCCTGGTGGTCTGCCCTCACAGGTCAGACATGGCTTCACAAGAGGTGAGCTGTCTGTGCAGCACGGTGGTGGGCTGTGTCCCACCAGCCATCCCAGGAGAAGACATCCCAGCCCCAGGACACCCATGTCTCCATTAAGCCTCCCACCTCCAGGGTCAGGGCAGATGTTCAGAATGGCCCTTTCTAATCTTCAGCATGTCAAACCTTATTAGCTGATTTTATTAAGTCTCTCTCCAAACATCTCCAAAGTAACACTCGGTGCTGCTTTATTCCAAAATAGCCACTCAGTATGAGCTTTTGGCAGACAGCACAGAGGCTGGATGCAACCCTTTAGGGCTGGGTTAAGAAGGAAATATCACTGCCCAACCTGCTCATCTTTTTGACTTCCACTGCTCCTTCCCAGCCCCACATGGCACCAAACCCCCTTTTTTACCTTTGGAACTCTGCAAGCATCTCTGCTCCTTCAGCTACCTAGAGCTCAAAACTGGGTCTAGGGCAAAAATCTGCTTACAAACAACTCCAGTCATAGAAGATCATCTGCACTTGGACCCAGACGACACAGCTGCAGGTACCTTCCATCAGCACACAGCCCTCACAACTCTTCCAGTTACAATAGGCCCTTTTTTTCTACTGTCAGAGAGATGAGATACCTGTAAGACAGAAGTACAAAGACACTGCAACCGTTAATTATTAAAAGCATTTATCAGTAAATCTGTGACTGAAACTATAGCAATGGGTGGGTAGCAAATCTTTTCTGAGCCATAAAATTGCCATGAGGCAACTTCTCAGGAGAAAGAGCCGGAGGAAATCATGGTGTATTTGAAGCATAATATGAATTCTTATCAGTGACTGTTTTGACACAGTTTTAACCTCTGACTACAGAGGTTTACACTTTTAAAAGACATCTGGTAACCAATGATTTTGCAAGGTAGGCAATTTAAAAGACACCTGGTAACTGATGATTTTTCAAAGCTAGAAGTCCATTGCATACATTCAAATGAGCATGAAAAAGCACAGACACATCTGGTTTCATGGGTTGGAGCTCAGAAAAAAACCCAACAAAACATTCTCTGTTTCAATGTTGCTGTTGGTTCTGGTTTTGCCAACAGTGAAGGTGAAGGCTAGTAAAAAGCAGAGCAGATCTAACCTCTGAGGCTGGAGGATACACAGATGCCCACCCAGGCTGAGCAATCTGGAGCTGGTCTGCAGGGAACTTTCGCCTGGTCTTCACATGCATCCCAGGCCTGTGATGCTTCCTGCCTTCCCAGGGGAGATCCTGTATTTCTTATCGTCATATGTTTTGCCATGCATCCAGGGTGCAGTGGCCACCGGCTTACCAAACCTGGGACCAGTGTATTGCTCACTGCTGAGAGGCCATCATCAACAGAAACAGGCCCAGAACATCACAGAATGCCTGTTATCTGCACTGTGTTAGTGCTTCTGCAGTACTGAGCATGGAGGGAGCAATGTTGGTGTCAGTTATTGTTTAGTTTCAGTTAGATATGATAGCACAAATGAGATGTTGTTCATCCATGAGCACAGTCCCAAACTGCTGAGCCTCCCTCTAGGCCTGGGGGTCCTTCCCCTGCTTCCCATTGGATCTAACAAGCAATGGTGGTCCTGTGATATAACAGGTCTGTTGCTTGGTTCTCAACCCATCAGTCTTCTTTATGTGAGGCCAGTAGCCTGGGCCACCTTTCCTTATCCCGCGTATCACCTTTCTTTACCACAGAATTATTTACAACTTTTCTGTACAAGAAAACTGGTCAGATTCATCCCTGAGTCAAAAGATCCTCATTTGGCCCTGGCTATGTTGAAAGCGTGGGTCACACACCAGAGCTGGAGCACAGAAAATCCTGGCTGTGTAAGTAACAGGGAATCCCACCAAAAAGGCCAGGGAATTTCTCTCTAGTTGGCCCTTGGAGAATGCTTTTGTTGTCAAAAGAAAAGGTATATATAAAAAACCCATCCCTCGCAAAACCATGAAAGCATGGCCGTGTGCTGTGTGCTGTGGAGGCTAACGGGCTTTCTAGCTCCCCAGTAATGTCCCCTGTCATAATTCAAATGGCAGGAACACAATGTAAGAAGACCTCACTCCCTCTTCCCCTCCATCTTATCTCTTTTTTTTATCCTGTGTTTTAACTAAAGCCATTAGATGCTCAGAAAAGCCACCAGTTCAAACTGGGAAAAGAGTTTTCTGAAGAGCTGCTGGAGGTGCTGAACAGCCACACACAGCACCAGAAGGTAAGTTTTCCACAGAGACCATGTTCTCTCCCTCACAGAAGAAAACACTGGAAGGGAAAACCTGCCTTTGATAGTGTGGGAAAAAGGTCTGTTCCTGTCTCAGCTGAGCAAGGTAAGAGTTTCCTCTTCCTTCCCATACCTCCCAAAGGGGATAAATTGTCCTCTTTCATCAGATAGAACCAGCTGCTCTCAAACTTTTCCTACTGACCAGAAGTTTTGCACATCTCTCTTTATCCACCATGCTGCCCATGCTGAGGGAGATGCCACCAGAGATCTGCCATTTCAGATAGCTGCTGTGCTATGAGCACACTTAGTTACCAATGTAACCTTGGTCTTTCCTTCTTCAGAAGGAACAAACCTTCCAGCTAGAAAACCACATTCCATTCCGACACCTGACTGAAAACCTCACTGAATTAAAGAAACCATGACTTGACTTCTGACCAAGCCTTGCCAGGACAATTACCTAAAGTCCTGTTCACCAGGGTCCTATTATTCACCAGTCCCTAAACACTTCTACTGCATTTGACGGGAATTCCCTCCAGCCACTGACTCCAGTAAGGGGAGGCTCAGCTTTCTGCTTCTGAGCTGTCACTGTTCTCCAGGGTATGTGCTATCCAGAGTTTTTCCTGCAGCCAGGCTGGCTCTATTCCAATGGCTGGGAATGAGCTTCCTGAGCCATCCCCCCTCTTATCACTCACTGCCTTAAACAAGTTTGACCTTTCGATTGATTCGAACTTTGGACAGCATTAAAACACTTGTTCTGGCACATGAGGTCAGTCACTCAGCTTTCTGCTTTGTGTAACGGGGCAGTTAATGCTACAGGGGTTTTAAATCATGGCACATTCCCAACCGTGAGGACAGGGGAAAAAAACCCTACTCACCAGAGTTTGTCCCTTGACATGGGGCCCAGCCAGGCTGGAGTGTTGCACAGTTTATTCTTCAGCTCTTACCTCGTGGTTACTTCTGGCTGTGCACATTTAGAAGAAAAAGAAACCTTTCAAATCATCTAGAAAGAGTTCTTACCTCTCGATCTTCCTCTCCTTTCCCTTTGTCTCCTCATGACTTCCCAAAGCCATCACTGAACTGTGGAAGATGCCTCCTGCAAAGGATGGTTGGTTCACTGCTGACCTTGAGCAAGTTTTTTAATAACTAACAATGACAAACAAAACCTCAGGACTAAGAGTCTGTTCCATGCTATTTAAAATAGACTTGGAAGGAAAGAGACTTTGTCTAAACAAATAAACATAGTCCTCAAGCTATCACAGGCCGAATCTGTAACATCAGGCTATACGTTAGACTTGGAAAGAAAAAAACCCAACTGGAAATGGATTACAAAGATCAAGCTGAAAGAAATGCAAAACCCAGCCATGCAGAGAAAACCACACTGGATGGAACCCAAATCTTTTCATCATTGTAAAGGTATATTTTGTTAACATGAAAAGGAGTTTATTTTATTATTAATGCTGGATGTTTTCTCTGCCATCTCTGCAGGATTCAATATAGACAAATAGAAGCTGTCAGCATCTTCATTGCTCTCAGTTTCATATAAAGGGGCTGGATGCACACCAATGGGCACTTCTTTGAGCCATGTGACAAACAGGAGTAATGATGGGCTGGTTTTTCCCTCTTGCAGAAGAATGCTTGTGAGTTTAAAAGATCTGCTAATGTTTGCTTATGTAGAGTTATGGTTGAAAAATTTACAAAAGGAACTCTTACTTGTAGAAAGAAGATTTATATATAAACCTAAGCACTGAGAAATGTTTTTTCCTCAGTGGTTTCCACATTGTGTGTGCAGTCACAAGTCTCCTCCTTGTTGGTCATTGTGTCATTGGCTATGAATGTGGTGTCTTAGATCGTTACAACATAAACCAAAGTGAAAGTACCTGGTTATAATAATTTCTAAGGATGGTGTGATCACCATCTAGGTAGATGGGTTGATGCCTCCTCTGTCAGGTGAAACTTTTTTTATTGGTCTGTAGATGATTTTTTTAGGTGCAATGAATTTCAGTAAAAGTGCATGGAAATCTGGAATGAACTCATCACAGCAGTCCACTTCAGAAGTACAGTCATTTTCTATGGGAACATTTTGCTGCCATGTCTGTTTGGATTTGCACAGTGTTGGGGAAGAAAAAAGCACTGGAGTATTCCAAGAAGACCTCCTGGTAGCCCAGCATTCACAGATTAACATCTTGAGCATCACCTACCTGATGTTAGCTTCAGCCAGCTTATCTCCAGCCAGAGGCTGATTCTGGTGCCACAAGAGCAGCTTTCTGTGTCAACAGCAGCTTTGGGCAGGCACGGTGCGGGAAGCTCAGCACTGCTCACTGGTCAACGGGCATCACTAGGTGCTCCGTCCTCACATGGCCCTGCTGGGTGGAAGGTACATGAGGGGCAGCCACCACCACAGTGTCCTCTCCAGCAAGATGGGCTGCCCAGAATCTCCCAGGGACGGGGCTGGTCTGCAGCCAGGCAGGGTGCACAGCTTGCAGAGGGGACACCCCTCTGTCCTGTAGCGACTCGGAGCAAATGAAGGCGATGCCGCTTTACTGCTCCCTGGGGGATGATCCAGGAAGTTATAGCACCAGCAAAACCTCCCCAGCCCGTTGAATAACAACATCAGTAACTTCCAGTCTGCAAATGCTGCAGGACTTTTCTTGTATTTACAAAACCACTTACAGCCAGTGCCAGAAGCCTTGTAAATCTTGGTTAACCCTTGCTGTTTCTTTAGAAGAGAACCACAGAGCCTCAAAGGTCTGCAATTGCTACTCTCCTCTATTTCCCACCTGTTCTAGTAAAGACTCTGGTGTTACTTGCCCAAAACATGTCATTTTTTCAGGGGATTATGGCTAATTCTTAAGTCTGGTGGGTCTGATAGTCAGGGCACATCAGTGCTTGCCTGCAGCAGACAGCAAGTGATGCAGTGCGCTCCCACCAGAGCTGTACCACAGCATGGTGCTGTCTGCCCAAGGTGCCCTGAAGCTCTTTCAGGAAGACCGGAGCCCTGCAATACTGACTGCATTTGAATACAAAGGGAGGGAGGAAGGCAGGAAAGCAAGACCACCACCCTTCAGATCTCATCATTCAACATGCACACACAGAAATCCACAGGAGCCACTTGTAAGGCACCTTGTAAACACCTGCGAGCAGGAAGAGAAGGTAAAAATACAGATTTGTTTTCATCTTTCTTTCTAAAAACAAGCACACAAACATGACTGCATATAAATTTTACACAGCAACATTCTGTCCTTTGGATCATCTCCCCATATCATGTTTGGAAAGTTAAATAAAGCTAGTATCTTGTAAAATATTAATTAACGTAAGCATTGTACTGGGTCCCATGAATCATTTTACGTGTGTTCAATATTTGCAAGTGTCACCATGGTGAGGAGTTGCACCTAGCTACACTGCAATGGTTATAAAGACTAGTAAGCAACTGCTCAGCCATTGCTACTGGCTTCCCAAACCATAAACTTGTCATCTGGACTATGACAGCTCAGAGACCACAGAACATGGTTTACATTGCTAGTTGAATTTAATCCCTGGCTCATGTCAGCTGTAAAAGTTAACGTTACGAATATAAAAATATCTACAATAGGAAAGTATTGACTGATAAATATGCACATTGACCAAGATAAAACAGAAGTGAAGATAGGGCCTTGCACAGAATCTCAAGCCAATAAATTAATGGGCAAGTCATTAGGATATAATACGAAGCGTGAAAACTTTAGTGATCACAACAGAAAAAGAAAGCTCACTAGCATGCCCTCCTCAGAGATTCTGTGCACCCCAGGTTCAAGGCGTATCTCTAGATCACTAGAGAAAGTGTCTTGCAGATTATCTTTTCTGGAAAGAGATTTGCAGAATGTGCTCCCACATTCACAGAGATCTAGTGCCATATACGATTTCAATGTCCTGTGTAAAAGCAGTGCCTCATGTCTAGCAAAACCAGCACTAGTTTGTACTTCTAGCAAATTTGGATCCAAGGACAAGATACTGGTTTTGTTTAACTTTCCAAATGTGAATATGGGAAGATGATCCATTTACAATGTAACGACCGCCACCTGGTAGACAAAGCATTTTGTATGAAGTATCTCATGTGGCCATTCAGACACTTATCTGAGTCTTTCTGTATTAAATCAGTCACAAACAGAACAACTGCAAATTGTTGAGCACAAAGCCTGGATCAGACTCTGCAAAAGGCCGTTATTTTATCAGGTTGGCTTCTCCATGGCTTGTGTTGTGAGGAGGTTTTCTGCACTCTCGCAAGCTCTGTTAGGGCTGCAGTAATGAGATCAAGCCATTCCCCAGCACCAAGCATCTGACCAGTCAAACCTCACACACCCCTCCTCCTCTCCTGCTCTCGGCCCACTGATTATCTCAGATCATCAGTGTTTTGGATGACCGAATAAACAGGATTATCCTCTCCCAGTGCCTGTTAAGTCAAAACTGTATGGCGATCCTATTAGTGGATCGCAATAGTGTGAGTATATCCAAGCAGGAGATTATCTTTTGCTTGCTCTGTGGAGCTGAAAACAGTACCGGGAAATTTTTAATCTCCATGAAGGGGACACTAGAGCTCACAGAAAGAAAATCAGATTCATTTTTATTATCCTTCTCAATCAGCTGTCTAGCTCAAAAAAGTAGTGCCAATTGACAAAGTCGTAACTTTCTATCTTTGATATAGTACCAGATTTGGGATGCCAGTGAAAAACATCTTACATGCATAGCCTTTTTCACCCAAACTGATCCCAGAATTCTTTACAAGTGCTGCATGCAAATGGCACGTGGGATTAGCAGCACTTTACAGTGGCCTGTCTCTGTTCCTCCTGAGGTTAGCGAGAACAGAAGTGGGACTTGCCGTTAAGTAAAATGTGAACTGCCTGGAACACGGCCAGGACACTGAGATCAAGACTCACATGCATCTGGAAACTGCTCCCTCAATGGCCCTATTGATCAGGACTTTGGGTTTACATCTTGTCCAAAACAATGTTGCAAGCTACAATGGGGCATAAAATGATGCCACTTTAAACATGTTGGTAATTCATCATTGGTTATTTTTCGAGCACTCAAAGATAAAAATATTGAAAGAACAGCAAAGGAGAAAATACCCATATCTAAATTAAAATCTTCTTGAATAAACTTTCTAGATTTTAACAAGTAGCATGCAACCAAAGCCAGCCAGCTCCCAACCCTGTTAAATACGTGCATGCAGAAAAATAAATTCCTTCAAAAGGAGCTTTGAAGAGCATAATTAAGCATGAAAGTTACCATATATTAAATTATACATCTAGCAAAAAGAGTCATTAGCCCAACAAATGGGCTGCTAATGATTTTAGGTTTGCCTAAGGCCATAAGCTAATAAACTAGTGATTACCCAGTATTTCTGGGATGCTGCTGTTGGAAGCTGGCAGCCTGGTGTCACAGCATTCACACACAGCTTAGAACTGCAAAACATAAAACCCATTTAAAAAACACACTGTATTTTGGTCACAGAAACAACTGAAGTTTCAGGCGAGTGAAACCTCTGCTCACCATGAACTCTCCAAGTGACAGAGTTGATATCCAAGTGGAACCACACAGAGTCATAGCCAGGAGAGCCCCTTCTGAGGCAAAAGGAACTCCCCACAATGTGTCCCTGCACAGACCATGCCCAGAAGAGCCCATGTCATGAGTGCCTCCCAGTTTAAAAGTCACGGCTGGTACCCACTTGGGATACCTCCCTGCTGCTCCTGACCTTGGGAGCAGCTACCTCTGTCCTCTGAAGCCACACTCTGGTGACCCCAGAGCCATTTATATGGAAAATAACACCACAAAACTGTGCTTGGCAGCTTTCTTCAGGCATTTCTTAGCAACTTAGCAACTGGTAGTGAAGGTAAGAAAACCAACAGGCCATTTGGTCAGCCAGCTCTCTCCGAAGTACCCACACTTACTTCTCTTGTCACAGCTGAAGAGATAAGGATACGGGAATGAAAACTTGTACAAAATAGTCCTCTCCAAGGCTGGAAATGGCAAAAGCAGGAAGGATGCTTCCCAGCCACTGTGAGGACTGTGGGATACATGACAGCTCACACAGGTATTACAGTTACTTGGGCAGGGCAAACGTTTTGAAATGGAAACACAAGCATGTGTACAAACCTCGCCTCCAAACACACAAATGGACATTTGTCAATGAATTTCAGACAAGTAGAACACCAACACAAATACAGCACACCAGGTAACATTATAGGTCCAAAGAACTAGATAAATTAAACAAAGTTTTTCAAGGGACATAATCACTCAGTAGTTCAAAACAGAGAGGGAAGCAATCCAGTAAATAGAAGAAAAAAGATGTGCATCCCTCAACCAGCATCTTCACCAACAGGATCAGCAGAGCCCCTCAAATTTGGCTTTGCCACAGGCAAGGGACCATGCATGAGCTCCCAAAACTTTGAAAGAAAAAATGCCCATCCATGTACATATTGCAATTCACAGAATAGTCTGAAATGGGAGAAGGACCCAGGGACTGCAGCCAGCCTGGCCTGCGGGGTGTGTAATTCACACCCCACATTGTCTGCGGAAGCTCAGTCACCAGGACCCAGAGAGCCCGGCATGCCTTCCCCAGCGGCCGTTGCGTGGCCACCCTGGGAGGGCTGTGCTGCTCCCTTCATTGCCAAGGTATCTGCCACTCTCCTCTCTGGCTGGTCTCTCCTCATCACTCTCTTCCTGTGGTGACATACAGAGTGTAGAAACTCCATTTCTTCACAGTGGCCCTGAGCAGTGCTGGTGCTTTGCTGTTTGCTCCCCAGAGAGCTGCTAATGGTTTGATCAGACACAAAGTTCTCACACTTCAAATAAATGGTATAAGCACAGCACTCTCCAGGAAGATCTAAAAGCAAAATTCTTGATTTAAGGAAGCTTTTCCTTAAGTAATTTTTAATGCTTTTAACTAACGGGCAGTCTGATTACTTTTTGGGATTGTTTTTTCTTTTAATGAAGAGATGAGGTATTTTCCTCCTTCAGTGTTCTTGTGATTCAGGTCCAAGATTTATACTTCCACCTAAGAAGAAAAAAATAAACTGGATCTTGTTTCAATAAAGACAACGGCAGTGACTCCCACCTACTGCAGTTACGAACAGAACAAGGCCCATGTGCAAACTTTGGAGGCAAGTTTTTCTGGAAACTATTTACCAAATACTGCAAAGAGTTCACAATTTTTTCTGATTTTCTACTCTCCTTACAGCAACATTTAAAGCACAACCTCAGACAGTTTTGTTGTACATTACTGTGCCATGTAAGTCAGATGTACCGTTCCTAATTCTTCACATAAATGCTGATTTTTTGGGGTTTTTTCCTATTATTGCTACAAAAGAACATGGTTTGATTTCAGCAGCAGCTGCATAAACTGCAGATTAAATATAGCAGTCATTGACTTTCCCTGAGACTCAAACACTTCTGAAAATAAGCTTTTTGGCACCCACTTAGGAACACATGGAACATCTCCTTTAGTTACAAGCCCTCAAAATAAAAAGAACTTATAAAGTTCTTACACACATCTGTAAGAATTTTGATCTGAGATCTTATTTAACTCTCCTTATAAATATTGAGGGCTGGTCCTGCTCTCCCTGAAGTCAGAATATCTTCAGTGCAATCAGTGGTGGCATCAGAGTGTGCAACTGGACAAATATAACAAACTTAAGAATCAAAATATTCCTTTTCGACAGCCTCACCTGTATTTGCTGGCTTGTACAATAGGGGTCATTTAAGGGGCACCAGATAAACAACCTAACTAGTTCCTGCATGCCAGCAGCACTAAACTTGTCCAGCGCACACAGCTCTGCCCTCCAGTCACAGATCTTAATATTTAAAACGACCTTTCCAAATTTGTTTTGTTTTTAATACGTTAAAAAATCTTTCCCACTGAAGCAAGCGGATTTTCCAATGAACCCCAGCACTTAACCCTGCAGCATTTTACTATTTCGAGATTAAAGCATGAGTTTCAAAATCTGTCCTGAAGAACAAATATCTGCATGAAGTTATGATGACGTTGTACCAAGCCAAAGAGTCATCCTGGAATAGAAAACAATCCAAGCAACAATATTTGGCTCTGGATAGAAATTTTCCCAGAAGTTCAGGAGTAATTGCCTCCTTTCCTTTAAGGCTGCAAATAATTCTGAGTTTGGGCTCCTGTGCATAGCTCCTGACACACTGTACAATCTGTCAAAATTGAATATTCTCTTGTGAATAGCTTATATTACTCCTTTTCCAACTCAGTTCTGACCCAAAAATGACTTTCTGAAGGGGGCTAACTGTGAGACATTTTTACCTCCTAATAGGTAGACATGCCCAAGTAGAGATGCAAGCAGACTGCAAGGTCTTCAACATTTACCTTCACAAGAACTGCAATAGATCTGTTGTCTTTCTTATTAAAAGCGTTTTGGTTTGCTATCAAAAAACCCTACTAGGAGTGTTTTAGTACCACAGCTGACCACAATATGGAAATCCTTTTCTGTAAGACACCGTCTGATTAAGAAAAATACTGATTAAAAAAAAAAAAAGACAGTCTTTTTTTCCAGGAAAGTGTTTTAGAAGTAAAGAGGGGCTTCTCACCCCAGCAGCAACTTGCCTGGGAGGCCTCATCTATTTCATGTTTCAGAAATTGGTAAGACCCTTTAACCCAGGTGCATAGCCAAGCTGTCATGTATTTCATTTATCTAACAGGAGTTTAATTTAAATTAAACCCAAGCCTTTTCCTGAGAAGTTTTCTCTTTCCCAAGAAGGGCAGTTGCACTCAGAAATCACTCTGATGGAAACCCCTAGCTGGCTCTAGTCATTATACTAGCAGCTCAGATACACCAAGCAGAAAAGCACCATCGACCTGTGCTCATTGTTTAATTTGGAAATGTGAAGAATAAAGTAAACTCTTTCTTCATACCACTACAGGCTTTTTTTAGAGTTAAAAAGCTCTCTGAGGAACGGTTCCAGCCACCCAAAGCCTGGGATGGCAGAGCTCAGATTATTCAGTGGGATTTTATCTAACCTGCTACACTGTACCCTGCACAATCAAAACCCCTACTCTGGGATCTAAATGCTAAATGCCATTTATTTTTGTTGTTGCTTACTTACAAAAATGTGCAGAGACTTGCACTAGGATGCCACTGAGCACGTACAGATCTAGAAGGCCACTCCTGTCCCCAGAAGAGGGTTAGTGAACAGGGTGTCAGGTAGGAGACTGTCCCTTTCCCACCTCCAAATCAGCCCAGGCAGTGGCACCTTCTGCAGCCCAGGACAGGATTGCTGGCTGCAGTGGTGCAGTGAGCATCCCTCATGCTGCTGTTTCACCTCGACAAGCTCACTCCAAGTTGCTCTTGAACAAACTGTTACTATGGGAGAAATGAAAGAATTGCTTCTATGTTTCTAATTATCTGATTGAGTTTTCTACTCTAAATCTAATTGAGAAGGCAAGGAGGGAGCTACATTTAAAGACAGACAAGATATTTGCATCTGTTTTGCTGATTATAGTAGCTGCACATTTTACTTTAAACATCAATGGCTTGCAACTGCTATTCAAATGATATGGAAATTACTACTTTATACCGAAATTTCCCTTAAGCAACAAAGAAAAGGATTAGCATATGGCTCTGTTTTTTTTCTTTTCTCCTTTTCGTATTAATAAAACACAGTGGCAGTAGAAAACTTTGATAGTTCATGAGCAACACCTGTACCTTTTAATATTTTATTCATACCAAGCTACAGAGTATTTGAATCCTTTTGTGTAACTATTATGACAATTTCTAACTAAAATATCCTTTATCTGAAGCACTGGATTAAAATAATTTCACAAGACCTCTTTGCCACAAAAATATACATACACAGTCTATGTGGATAATTATGCAAGGGAATTGAGGTATCACCAATAATTTATCATAATATTCAGATTTAGGTGAAGCAGATGCCTATATAGAGTCTGTTTTGTTTGCACATACTCAAGAAACATCTCTCAGTGGTCAGTCCCACTCAAGACTCAATCCTTCCCATTCCCAGCAGTATATAGCAGAGCCAGTGAAAATGAGAATCAGACCACAGTAGAATCACAGTGTTATTTTTTCCCACTGAAGCTCTCACAAGTAGAATTGTTTGTGTTCCAATAGCTTGCGGGATTGGTCTTTCAATCCCTGTACAGCTCTGCACATTTTTATGCTATCCTAAACTCAGAAACTTTTTAGTGAATTTTAACAGTAAACTTTACTCTGGGCAGTAGAGGTAAAAGAGGTAAGGGATATATAAAGGCAGCTTTAGTAGTCTCCACTAAATGGATTACTTTTACAGAAGACCAATTAAAAACATTTTACAGATTTAGAATGTTACTACAAGTTATTGATATGGTAGAGAAACACGAGCAAATTCGTATCATTGATTTTTTACATACCTTAAAGGTTTCCACCAGGAAGAGTTTCAAAAGGACCATCATCCTTTTCCATCAACTCTTTTGTTGCAAAATCTTTGTCACCCCATCGTGTACTTTAATCTGAACATCCCCTCTCAGCACAGCTATCCAGAATCTGCTGGAGAAAGTAAAAGCACATTACAACAAAATCTTTAAACGATAATCCCATGCAGACACATTGACAGAATTCATTTGTAAAACAGTCTAAAGAGACTAATTCACAATGTTTCTATTCTGATGTCAAAGCTTTGAGGCTTCAGGGTGCTAGAACACCCGGAAATTACCAAGTCTTGACCAAAACAAACACTTTCCTTTTCTTGAAATCAGTTAATTAATTTAAAAGCTAAAACACTGAGCTCAATCACTGGGTTCTTGTGCTCCTTGGGCATCTAGCACAGAACTGGTGAGAAACTTTCAATTCTTCATACACAGGTTCAGAAGAGAAATGCAAACAGAATGATTAAACTCAGCAACCCCTTGCCTTCAGTAGCAAGTTTCAGTGTATCACCCACAACAGACAATAATGCTGATCTAGAACTGCTTCTATTATGCAGGGGCACTAATCCTGCTCTTGCTCACATGCCCCTGCAACCCCATTACCTTTGGTGTTTTTTTTCCTCACAAATGTAAAACCAACATTACTTCTAAACATTTGCCCTGCATTCATCACACTCAACCCAACACAGCAGGGCTGGCTGCAATATACTGACCCAAGAGCTCTGACAGCCATACTTGCACTTTTGGTTTTGTTAGTCCCACATGAATATTTACTAGCATTTCCATGACATGTCTCCTGCTTTGCATAGGGCACAGGTTGTCAGCAGCTGAAAGCCATTCACATCTGACAGCTGCTGAACAGCTTGTTTGAAACAAACAGGTGGTCCCAGCTATTGTCTCGGAGGCAGGTGATTAAGGCATCATTACAAGCTGCATCTTCTTTGGCAGTTGCATGGACAAGTAGGGCCCTTCTTGCCCTGCTCAGACCTGCCTGGTGAAGGGGAGGTTTAACTATCATCACTGCATAAAGGGTAGTTTGTGGAAGATGAAGACCTGACAGAAACAGATAGTGGGCAAACACAGGACACAGATCACGGTCCGTGAAGTAATTACAATCCAAGTAAGAGGGTATGAGCTGGCTGGGAGCAGCAGATGTTGCTGTCCATCAGCATCTCCATATAAAACATATGTTCAAACGCTACTTGAAAAAAAGGCAGCAGAACATCATAGAATAAGTAGGCTTGGAAAGGACTTTAAGATCATCTAGTTCCAACCCTTTGCCATGGGCAGGGACACCTCACACTAAACCATGTCACCCAAGGCTCTGTCCAACCTGGCCTTGAACACTGCCAGGGATGGAGCATTCACAACTTCCTTGGGCAACCCATTCCAGTGCCTCACCACCCTCACTGGAAAGAACTTCTTCCTTATATGTAATCTAAACTTCCCTTGTTTAAGTTTGAACCCATTAACCCTTGTCCTATCATTACAGTCTCTAATGAAGAGTCCTTCCCCAACATCATTATAGGTCCCCTTCAGATACTGAAAGGCTGCTCTGAGGTCTCCATGCAGCTTCTCTTCTCCAGGCTGAACAGCCTCAGCTTTCTCAGCCATATGCAGAGCTACAGGATGCTTGGAGGGGGATGCTCAAGGAGGAAAATGGGATTATCCCAGAGAAACCCAGGGCATCTCTCAGGAGCAGAGAGGAGGAGGACATCCAGTGATAGTGCAGGGACTGCATGGATGGATACTGGGAGGGACCAGGGAGGAAGATATTCTTTGGCCTTCAACCTATCAATGGCCTCCTCTTCCAAATCTGCTTCATGGATCTGATTCTCAGGTAGGGAGAGTAGGAATGAGCTGATGAATTGTAACTGTGCTTGGAGGAAGAGAGATAGGAAACCTGTGCCCTGGGCAGGCAGGACCAATGACTGTCCACCATGGGGAGGTGGTCAAAGCCCTACCCACATTTAACCTCTCTAGGAGGAAAAGGTTGCACACATCACAAGTAAAAGATGCTGTTCAATTTTTGTTCAAATCATGGCATCTTGCTTTCTCAAAAACAAAAGCATGTGTGAGGCAGACATGAAATGGGGTGGTCAAATACAACATGAGTGATACAGTGCAAGACAGCCCTTCTGAGATGCTGGAAATGCTTGTCTTCATAGCACACTAATAAATACAATTATTCTACTCAAGGCTATTTCATAAGTTATTAAAACTGATGTAAAAGCAGGAAATGTCCATATGTGCACATTACTTCCTTGAAAATCATTTTCTAGGCAACCCCCCCATCTGTTCTACCTCAACTTTTCTTTCCAAAGAAAATTAATATTTATCTTTGTAAATGTAACATTTAATGAATTTCTGAAATTACTTTACTTACACACCATCACCCTCCAGGCTCGCAATGCTGTTGCTTTCCTTACACTTCATTCTTCCCCCATTCATTCTTCTTCTAAATCTGTGTGAATAATACTCAATAGCAACACCAATGTGGTTTGTAAATTGCCATGCAGCACTGTGTCACATTATAAACAATGATGTACATGTACAGCTTCCCTGCCTTTGGTGCAGAGCCAGAATCATTTTCTTATTAAGGATAAATTACAGAACAAACCAAACATGCTAGAGTGAGATGGCCTTGATGGGAGTGGTGTTCAGGCGTCAGGGTTTCTTTCTTTAACATTGATATAGCCTTTCAAATATTGCACCCTTTTCTCTGGAGACATATAGACGTCTCAGAATCATGGGGTTATTTTAGTAAAAGCATAACTCTTAGATAATGTCTACCTGAAGGGAGAACCATGTCTCTTGATTTCATCTGAGCTCATTAGAAGAGGTGTCAAGAAAGATGAATGCATGTGTCACATTTTGTGAGCGAGTTTTCCATTTCACTTCACCCTTTCCCAGTTGTACCACCCCCCTCAGAAAGAAGACAACACTCTGGGGACAACCCAGCCGGATCCTCACGTCACCCATAGAGCATGCTGCCACCTCTGCTTTCTGCGAGCTATTTGAACCACCCCAGGGAGCAGGGGTGGCCGGGACAGCAGCTGCACCAGATCCCACTGTGAGCCTGAGCCCTCCTGGCATATGCATCCTTGGGCCAGTAGCTATCAGGGCAGGCAGAGAGGAGCAGGAGGCTGTCCTGTAAGTCCATCTCCTTACAGCAGCTCAAATTGAGCTCCTCATGGCAGCTCAGGCTCTTTTGGGCACATAGGGAATCTGGCCTTGATCTCCCAGCAGATTTTTTCCCATGTTCTGTGTACATGGTTACTATTATAAGCACAATCATGGTGAATGTTTGTGCAAATGATTAGCTCTGAATCTTCTTGGTGCTTTATACATCTTTATTACTATTTTTATTCTACTTGTATTTTTGGAAACAGTGAGCGTGGAAGCTTTCCTGGAAGCATATGCACAGTATGGCTCTAATTCACAAACCTCGAGGTTAATAAGAACACCAAAATCTATGCCTCGAATCATCAGTGAAGAACTGACCTCCATTATCCAGTCGCAGGGCTTACAAAATGCTCATCACTGCATGTTTGTGCAGCATATTTTTAAAACATGCCCTGTTTAAAATATGCACAATTAATATTAACAAAGACCTGTAGTTCTCAGAGCGAGTGGCTGGAACAAGTGCTGCCTTCTGTCTGATGTGCAATGACCTTTGGAAATATTTTTAGGCACTGTCCTATAAGCAACGTGTCTTGCACAAATTACTTCTGCCCAAATATAAAGCAACATTAACCATGAGGAGGGCAACATGGGATGAATTTGTATTTTCTAAAATTTGGGGGGGGGAGAGGGGAGGGGGAATTACCAGAGTTTATAAGAGACTTCATAAACTGCATCATTTTCTCTCTTGTTTAATCCTAGCGTATAGGATCTTGTTCCATGGATAAGGATATTCACAATGGACTGAAGTGTTGTGTGATTCTCCGATTTTTGAGTAAAGGAAGAAGAATACAATAATTAGTGCCTTGTAAGAAACAGAATTAATAGAACCAATTATGGACTTAATTAGCACTGTGTTCTTGAGGAGAAAGATTAATTTAGGTAACTACTGAAAGTTTTAAATCTTCATAACATTCAGCTAAAAACTAAAGTTAGAAGAAACATGGATGGAGAAATACCACTCCGTGTGTTGGAAGCGACTGCCTCTCCTCGCCACAGGAGAAGCCAAACTGCAGTGTGTACTGTGGTACACAATTGACTCATACAGTTACATATCAATAGATATCAATGATGAAAAAGCCTAGGAAATACATGGGGGATTAGGAAAAGCTCAGTGAAATAGAGAAAGCAGGAAGTATTAAGTCAGACGTTTTCATACCTCAAAATTTTTGTCCAAGTTAGAAAGGGAATGTAAAAACAAAGGAAATTCAGATTCAGATTCAGGAAACTTAGCAACTACCAAACACATGCAAACTGTACATCCAAAACACTTTCTATAATCTATTTCTGTGAAAAAGTACACAGAAAATAACTGTTTAACTATCAACTGCTGCAATTCATCAGCTGGAGGAGGACCCACCACACACACTAACCTGCTTCCAGCAGTGGCCAACAGTAAATTTGTAGAGAGGAGTATTACAAGCAAATATAATGCAAGTTTACCTGGAGTACCCCCTCCAGGCTACAAGCAGCACTGCTGGCATTTCCTAAGCCAGAGGATGATTTAAACCCACACTAACAGCAGGGCAACTGCAGCAAGCAGTATCATCCTTAGAAATTAAAATTGGGATAGCAGAAGGATTTGGTACAGTCATAAAGTATACATATATGCAGCTACCGCATATAGAATGGATGTAAGTTGTATTAAAAGATTGTGAATGTACAGTGTTCACTATATAAAAACAAAACAAACCCCCCTGCAGCCATCTGCACATACAAACACAACTTATATGTTTAAAAAATGAGGCCTTGTTTTTAATCCATAGATTTTTTTCACATAACTATAAGCTTGTGAAAAAAAAGACAGAATCATCTGTATTTAGCTGCCAACAAAAACCAAAGGATGCGGTTACCCCACAGACTAAACCTAATGTACCTGTGTTCAGTCATTCTGTAGCAAATTAAGAGCTTCCAGGAAGCATTTTATCAATAGATCATACCACAAACCAAATCCTTGTCAAAGTTTAGAGAGGAGATATAAGATTAAAGGCCTTGTTCTTAGCCACCTAACAATTAGAAAAGCCAAGTGTCAGAGAATAATCATCACCATTCAAAAGATGAACCAAGTTCCGGATTGTTTTTTTATTTATTAAGCCAAGATTCCTGAAAGAAAAAAAAAAGGGGAATAAAACTCAAGGTAGAAATACTCCTAAAGCAGGAAAAACATGGGGTATGATTGCATAAAGGATCGCCCATTTTAGGTGACACTGTCAGACTATTTCCTTCCCTGTTTCATGACCATTAGGTTCCTTATTAAGCTAATTTCTTTAGAACTTACCCACAAAGTTCCCATGCACCAAATGTCATTCACAGGAGGCTTTGTTAGTGAGGACAGGGTCCAGGCTGCTGTTGTCAAAAGGCTGCACTGAGCAGCTCAGAGCATCAGGGATGGGAGTGAGTGGTGCTTTCAGAGTTAAGAGCTCTCGAAGCTCGAAGGTGAGCAACTTTAACATATGGGTAGAGATAAGCAAAGCTTTGCCAGCTGATAGTGTCTGTCTTTCCAGCTATTTGGCTGTGAACCTTTTCTCAATACAGTGCTGAGTTCTTTGTCTGACCTGATCCTCTCTGAAGCTCATCAGTGTAGACTATCATCAACCCTGAAACTTGGCTAGATTTGAAAGAGTGAGTCCTGTCCTGACACGAGAGCCAGAAGGCAACAGGTCTTACCAGATTTCCACAATGTCACCTGCATATAAAAATCTCAATGTCTACATTCAGCTCCACAAGTGTTTGTTCTTCCTTTCCCTGTTAACTTTTTGACACATGTTGGCATGCTCAGTCCAAAATCTGCTGCAATCACCTGTTTTAATAACATCTGTTGCTGAGAAGGACAGACAACAAGACAAACAGTATAACCGATATCAATCTATAAAGAAATAACAAAAACATTCCCCCTACCCTCACTACAATCAGATTGAAAGGTGTAATCTGTGTCATTTTTCCTATTTAAGACTTGGATGCGAAATTCTTCTGGTGTAATGGTGCCACCAGCAGATAACAGTTAGAACTGGTTTTAACTGAAAAACCTAGATAAGAATACAAATTTCTCTACATAGGGTATTTAAGCTTCCAAAAATGTAGCCTTCAATTATTGAAAAAAATATTTTGATAGGAACATGGAATCTAAAATTGGTTTTAAATGTGATCTATCAGTAGATAAAACTTTACATGTATAATTCTCTGTGTAAGTTCCTTATGACACCCTTACGATTTATAAAGATGGGAAAGTGTGTGGGATAGGGTGGGGATTTTTTCCCCACAGTAGCAACTAGTGATTTTTCATGCCTGAACAACTGACAAACACTGGAGCAGTAACAACAACACTGAACTCTGAGAACTGAATGACTGGAACTCTTCAGTTTTGTTTATATGAATATTGATCTGATAAACAGTGAATATCCAAGTGGAGCAACTCCTTTCCTCCAGAGAGACCCAGGACTTTGACACTTCAGTTGCAGAGAGAGGAAGAATGGAAAGTACACTTTCCTACAGCCACTGCAGTGTCGATATTCCCAATGTTACTGTTCCCCTTTCTATCTATAGCACCTTTATTACATTTAAAATTGGTCATTTCTCATTCATATTTACTTAGCTGTTTTAGGAACTCAGAATATAACCCAACACATGCTCAGATAGGTTTGCAAGCATAAAGGACCCCCAAGAAAAAAGTGAAAAAGAAAAGCAGACACTAAGAGGTGTCACTCCTCAATTGTGTAGAAAGCCAGAACAAAACCCCAGTGCAGAACCTTGCCACAGCTCACCAGTGCTTTTTCATGCCCTTATCAAATTTTCATACCTCTTGGAAGCTACCAGCTCAGGCATTGCCTGGTCCACCTCCAAACTCCTGTGTCATCTGCTTCTGACAACCAGGACAGCCAGAGATGGTACACTCTGCTTCTTTGCTGTTGTAAGATTGGTCTTAAAAAGTCACCTCCTTCACCTCCAACCCGCTAGTCTGGCCCAGCAAGGTCTCTCAATGGGGAAATAAGGCAAAACAAGACGTTTGAAGAAAGTTCCTCAAATACATTTGCAGAAAGCAGCTGTTTGAAAGGTTTTCCATATGTAATTTGTAGAGTTATTTCAGAAATAGTTATATTAAAAGCCTTCCTAAAGCAAAAACTATGAATTATTAAAAATAACATACTGCGGTATTCAGAGTTAAAAGGTATGCTAATAAAGCCTGCTCCAGCTGCCTTCGTCTATTCTGTAGACAGGAACTACCTCAGGTCATAAATAAAACTTCCAAAAATGCTTCCCAAGTCACCTTTAAAACAAGAATACATTAAAAATGCATTCTTCATGCTCATTCTGCTGAAGTGCTGGAAAGCCTTGTTATACTAATTTTACCAATGTAAAATACAATTATTTGCCTTTTGCTTTACAGGATCAGGCTTAAATCCTACTTGACTGAAATGTATAAGCAAAGAATTTTAGAAATCATAACCAATTAATGATACGTTCTTATCTGCTACATAAACAACGAAATTACTTCATTTAAGTAACTAGCACATGGCCCTAAAATGCTTGCGTCTTTAACAACAGCTTATCTGAGAATGTATTTTCTTTTTAGACACATATCAATTAGAATCAAGTAACTAACATTTCTTTAGGGTGCAGAATGTATTAATACAAGCTACGCAATAAATTTGTTTAATTTGGTACAATTTAATCTTTAAAACTTGTCTTGGGAAAAAAAAGCATGATACTCTTCACATAAAAAAGAGACAGCCGACAATTCAGGATGGGCTGAACAACTCTGATGCTACAAAGCAAAAATGTCACAAAACTTACCCTCTTTGCAGAAAGAATCTCATGTGAAACTGTAAGGAGAGCAAGGCAGCATCAGAATAACAGCTAACCCTTTTTTTCCCTCAAAAATATCCCTGTATTTTGCTTGCCATGACAAAGATTTAATGAGAAAAAATGCTGCAGCCTACAGCTGGGCATGACTTTTTCCTCCCATAAACTTCTCTAGAAAGTCAGTCTTCCACTTCATCAGCTCCAAAACCACACAAAAAAGGGCATTAATTCTTCCACAATTTCACAGGTTGCTTCTTTTTTGTCATGAAAATAATGTAAAAGATTACAAGCTTCTCCGTTACTATGGTAAATGGAGTTTTAAAATGCCTTGGTATAAATTTGCCCTGGTTTTCTTCAAATACACTGAAAAGTAGTAATTGTCCATACCATGCAGGTATAGATTTCCTTTCAGAAAAGGAACTGTCAGTTAGATCATGGTTGCAGCAACGTAATTGAGCTAAATTCAACTGCCCTCAGAAGAGTTACTCCAGACTCAAATATGAATAGGGCAATACAAGAATCGGATCAGTTATCAGCAATAGAATTTAAAACAAGCCTTCCATCAGCTGATGTACAGATTTTAAATACGAGAGTATATGTAAGAAACACATATTCCTTTACAGCCATAGCCTCTCACTGTCCTTATCTCAAGTTTAATGGAGCTAATCTGGAATACTCTGGCAGCCCTGTGGGGCCCTCAGCACACAGACCCACAGCTGAAAGTCACTGTCACCCGTTGTGCATTCGCACTATTGCACCTGCATATTTTAGTTCGCACACAAAAGGTCAGAAGCTTGCCAGCAGGCTGCCTGCCTTCTGACACACAATGCACCGAGAAAAAGAACTCCAAGGAGCTGCTTGCTGTAATTTCCTGCAATTTAAGACTATTTATTTTTAAAACTTTTCTGCCACCCTCCCCATCTGACTGTCACACTCTCACTGAATTTTATCATCAGAACATATAATTTATTAGAGATCAAATCCAACCAGTTATTTTATTGTCTTTGTTTTCAATCCTACTCAGCTATTTTAGCTCTGAATCTTCAGGGCTCTCTATAATTAATGTTTCTTTAGCAGAGCCCGTGAGGGGAATGGCTGTGCACAGCCCTTGTTAACCCTTTGCAGAGACCAACATAAAACCACAGTGAGGGGCTGCATTTGCAAAGGGCTCACAACAAATGATCCACGGAATTGTGTCTACTTTTGACATCTGAAAAGTACTCTTCCATACAAGTGGGCTGAGTATAGCCACTGCCTATCCACATGATTAGGAACTAGTCTGTGCCTGCAAATGTTAATTAACAGATGGGGGGTCACACTCACACATATGGCATTTTTGGAGGCTGAACCTTCCGTAAAAGCTTTTGTGGCAGTTGAAGGGATTTGAGATGAGAGAACGGGAATGATCAAGTGAAAGGCTGAATATTTGCAGTGTCAGGTACATATTACTCTGGCTGTAATAGTGGTGCTGCAGGAAAGATGTATGTGAGAACCAGGGGCAAGCTAGCATGGAATATTTGAGCCAGAAGATCGGGTGCTGGGCGATCATTTCACTTGAGAGAGCACAATAATAAGGATGCCCAGCATCAGGCACACTGGTTTTTCTTCTCCACATTTTCCCCCTGTCACATTTGAGGGGTAAAAAGGGTGGCTATGAAGAAGATGGAGTCACCCTCTTTACAAGGAATTACATGGAAAAGATGAGGGGTGATGGGTACAAGTCACTTCCGGGGACATTCTGATTAGACACGAGAGGAAAATTTTTCACAATGAGAACAATCAGGCATTGGAATAATCTCCCCAGGGAAGTGGTGGATTCCCCAACATCAGACATTTTCAAGAGTCAGCTGGGCAGGGTGTTGGGACATGAAAGGTTTTATCCTTGAGGTCCTTTCCAACCTGGTATTTTATGATTCTATGAAAAATATTTATAAGTAAATATTGAATTTTATTCCTACCTCAGGATATAATCTCCTATCAATAGAAGCTCTTAGCTCTTTAGGTCGATATTGCCATAGCCCAGAGAAGGTCAAGCTGCAGGTATTTGGCAAGAAGTAAACACCATTGCACAGTAAAAGAAGCCCAATAATGAACACATTTTCCTTTAAATCTTAGCATCTTGTTATCACCCTTTTTTTCCAGCTATGTGACCTATTGTCATGAATAGAAAAAAATACAATTTAACATAGGAAAACGATATTAATCAAGGTCTGCTCTCAGCTATATATTTTTGCATTAGTGAGTTTTTCAGAGTTAGGAGAGCTGGATTTGACCTCAGAACATTCCAATAATCTGTTGTGAAAACAAAACCACACAAAAATCACTATATTTGATATCTACTTATTAAAAATTGTTACTGCAATCGGAATTCTGAAGGGGCTGCCCTAGGAAAGCTTTGTCCTTTTCTGGGTGAACTATTTAAGGCAGTATCCTTGACTGAACTTCCAATGTTCTGGCTAATTTGACCATGGTTGTCGTCCACCCAAAGCACTCCCAGCAAAATCAGCTGACAGAGCTCCTGTGCAGCAGTTGTCTCAAGAAGAGACTCTGATTTTTGCAGTTCTCTTATACTGTAATTTAAGAAGCTTTTTTCCAAGTCTCTCATCAAATAGCTTTTAGTAGTGACAGATATGCTTTGCGTAAGTCTGTAAGTTTCCCACAAGCAAAAGCTTTGGGGAGACTTTCAAGAGTGTAAATCGTAGACACTGTATGAATTATAATTAACTATCAAGATCTATGGTGGGCACAAAGTACTGCTATAGGTGTTGTTGAATAAGTGACAAAAGGCATAAACTAAACAACCATAATATCAGACTATAGTTCTGTTACTGAACTAATATAAAAAATGCAAAATTCTATTCTGAATTACACGTTCATTATTTCAAAGGAATTCCTACCAAAGTAAGCAGGGAAACATTAAATTTTATAGATTACATTTACTGTACTAAATGGAGTCTGAAACCTATAGAAAATTTGTACCAATCAAATTCTAAAGGCACTAATCTATGTTGGCACAATTCTTCTCGTGACTATGTTACTACCTACTTATTTAATAATGGTAAAAACAAGTTTAAATTAATACTTGCATGAGAGTTATATGATACAAACCACTATGTCTCTGACACTGCAGCCTTTATCACTGTGAAAAGTCTCATAGCAATCTATGAACTGAACAAAACTGAGAAAAAAAGAAACCTTACCAAATAAACTGCAAAATGAGAGCAAAGCTTTATTCCTATAATACCTACACTGAAATGTACTTCAGAGACAGGCATTTGTCTTTCCTATCACACTTTCTTGGAGTTTGAGCAGGAAGGTCTATGAAGAAGGAAATAACAGCAGATTAAAAACAGCTGAAGTGGTTTCCAGAAAATGGTATTCTTCCCCTGCCTTTGTGTTGGTAGGAAAGGAACATGCCTCAACATGCAAACCAGCCCCGGAGTGCATTGGAGAGGAACAAGTCTTTGTTTAAAGCAGCACAAGATTACCCCTCCACTTCCTTATTCAGTCAGCTTCTGACAACCATAGAAAACTGGTACACAGAACACACAGCCTGAACGGTGAATGTAAATGGCTGTTAATAAACAGGATCATACGTAATGTGGGACACTTTCTTACCTTCCTGACTCATGCTTGGCTAATCAGGATTGTTTATGTTGTTTTGACTGTTAACAAACACTGTAACTTCTCTCAAAAATAAACATTTTGCTTCAAATCCCTTGGACCTCTGGCAAAAAATAATGAAAAAAAAAAAAAAAGGAAAAAAGGAAAAAGAAGAGAAGAAAAATTCACTTATGGGGAAAGAAATCTTATAAAATAGGAAGTGTTCTGTGGTATACACAACATTCAAACATACACTGTTGTCTGAGGTAAAAATCACAATCTAATTGTTGGATTTGAGCTAGCTCTTTCCATTTCAATTCCTTAGTGAGCACAAACTCTGTTTAAGATTTCTTATTCTTTATAAAGTTAAACCCTAAGTGCCTGTGGATAATGGTGTCACTTATTTCCTTAGTTTCACTCAGAAATGCAGCCACAAAGCTTTCGGATTTTAGTCCTACCCTGTAAGAAGCACAAGACAGGCTTCGTTTTGTAACACTACAGAAAAGCATAAAGTGATGCCATTATTTTTGTATCTTCTATAAGGCGTGAATATAGGCTTGGAACAGATAGTTAATCTAAAAAGTATATGCAGCAAGGAACAGACCACTGCCAATGATCAATACTATCGACAATTTTTAAGTGCATAGTCATAAAAAACTGAGTCATATTCAGAAGGAAAAGACATTCCTAACGGCAAAGCATTATGGTAAATGTAAACAAATATACTTATGTGCCCAGTTTGTGCCGATTCCCAGGCTAGATGCGTGTCCCAGGGAGCATGGGCTAGAATAGAACAAATTTCTTCACTTCCTCACTTCCTTGCTAATGGTTTCAACACAAGGACTTATGTAAGTTACTTCTTTATTAAGCAAGAGTATGGCTGTATTCAGGCAAGATATATTTCTCAAGTCAGAGCATTTAAAAACACCACCAAAATTTTCATTTTCTAAAAGTAGCATTTGATCATGAATCTTATTCTTTAAAAGTCCTAGAGGGACTTTTACTGGTTTCATAAATAACCACAGAACAACCTGAATTCTGAAGAATAAAAATTAGTCTTTAAGCAATTATTTCAGTGGAAGTTTCATGAAGCGTCTTTGTCTATACCCATTAAACAGCAGCTGTTTTCAATTTCAGGCTTGCTTTCACAAACAGGTTGATGCACACCACTGGGTACCAGAGCATCACCCACTCCCTGCCACAGGCTGAATCACTAATGTTTCTGAAAGTCACATTTATATTTTAATGCATTTTGAGACATATGAATACCTTTAAAATTACTTGTGTATTTTCTAGTAAATCCAAATGGTTTCACCTTCCTCTCATTTAGAAATTTAAGAAGCTAGGGCCACAATATCTAAAACTGCCAGATAGCTGTTCTGAGACTCATTTTCGAGTTTTAGCTCCTAATACTAGAGCATTAACAGCAACTAGTGATATGCTGAGAAATTTGATGTGCTTTCATTGCCCCTCATTCTCTAATATGAGTTCTCATCCTAATGCTTTAGCGTTGCTGATTTCTGTGCCGTTGTGAAGGGGTAGAATAAAGAGCTAATTTGGTGGTAGGGAATCTGCTTTTGTCCTGTCTGTAACTGTTAGCTCTCCAACAGAAAAGCTTTTTGTATTAAATTGTAAAGAAGTCACTGGACAAACTCAAGAAAAATGAACCAGTCATTGTAAAAAAAAAAATGCACTTTCAAATTAAATATTATGAATTATGTATGTTTATGCATTCATGGTCCTTACTGGTATTTGCTCTGAAATAACAGCTAGTGTATTCAGCAAATGATTTAACACTAAATGGTATTTTTACGTTTAAATCACAACTACTTCTCTGTTTCAGAATGGGACTATTTCCTATTTACCTGCTGACAGAAGAAAACATGGTTGAATTAAGAAAAAGTCAAGAGAACTTTCACCATTTATATCTCATGAGGGAACTTCCTTGATTTAAGGCATAGGATGAAGTTCGCTGCCAAGTATATATTTACAAACAGAATCACTGCCTAATGCTTTGTGATTGGAGTTGCATCCTCAGGGTGCAATTACAGCAATTATCTGGATGGATCTTCTCATCAGTAACCTTTGACTCATCTTCTACAAACTGTCAGTCTTCATCATCAAATGGGGAAAGCAGCGTATTGTTTCTATTCTATCATCTGCTTCTGAGAAAGAGGAAACTCCACTATTACAGCAGCCTGCCTGCTCATACGTACGACCTCCTGTAGCTGGCCTGCATCTGCCAGACGGAGTGGCAAGCCCCAGAATGAACAGCAGTTCACTCCTATACTGTTCTCCTGTCAAGATGAAGACAGCAGGCATCCTTGCACACTTCTGCATTTCTCTTAGGAATTTCACGAAAAGCAGAGAAAAAAAATCTTGTTATATGCAAAGTATAGATGCATTGCCTAATCTTAAAGATGCTGAGTATCTTGGTCTGAAGACCATTGAATGGGAATTGTTAGTTATGCTTCAAATCTTCAAAGTTAGTCCCAAAAAGAAGAGACCACTGTCTCAGCTCCCATCTAACTGGAATGAATTCAATGAATTAAATGGATTTACTATAAACTTACACTTATGCAAAGATGGAGCATAGTCTTACGTTAACACTATTATGACATTTATCATCACACAATTGTTATTGAAGTAAAAGTCCTGCAAATGTTTTGTTGGAGAGCCTGGCCTGGAGGATACAGCCCATTTAAAACTAAGTGATTTCAATTCACAGTCAGTAATGATAAGTGATGAAGGGATAAATAATTCAGTTCAAAGAGTGGGACATTTAACATAGGATGGGAAAATAACTACTGTGAAGTTTTGTAACTTTCACTTCACAGTGAAACAGCTGATGAGTTACTGTAATACAGCAACAAAGAATTGCCATTGCCTTAAAGGGAGGATAGCTTATTTCTCTCAGCATGCAGTTCTTCCATAAAAAGGATGGCAGTTCCAAGGCTTTGTTATGATCATCATTAGCTGCTACCTCCCATTTGACTAGTTGGTAATAAAAGCAAGGCTCTTATCAAAGCAAACAGCAATGTCACTCCTTTGCATTCTCCCATTAGCTGCAAATGTTATGTGGACACGCGAGGATAAAACCAGTAACTGAATCTGGGGAAAAAAAAACCCAAACCAAACCACCAAAGTTAAAAATAAACAAAAGCATTTACAGCAGTAACTCAAACAGTTAACTACCAAAGCAGAAAGAAACTAAATTCTTCATTGTCAACTGCCAGTTCAAAGTGAAAACATATTGAACCAAAGCTGTCAGAAAATTCTTTACCATTCTGTAACGATCACACACCCATAATGCCAGACAGAGTCCAGCTGTTTCAGTGACTAACTTCAAACAATAGCTGGGCTGTTTAAAAGCACAACAGGGAATGATGTTTGTCTGAAGATATACTGTATTAATGTAAATTGCTTTCAAATGCACATTTTGTGTCTTAAAACAAAAAATAGATACTAAAAACTGTGAGTGGAAATTACAGCCATACATAATGTTGTCAGCTGTAATTCAGTCATCCACTAGTGACTCCATGGAATGAACTTACATCCAGTGGGAAAGACCTTGTGACGAAGGAAAATGTTATTCATTTTACTCTTTCTAGTTAAGACTATGGAGTCTGTGTCTCCTTTATGAACCTTCCAATTACCACCAGATGAAACTCCCTCTGTATCCTCCTTATGAGATGCTATACCACCACTCCTGCCCATGGCTGTTAGTCATGCTGCCATAGTGCCTTCATATCACCTTAAGCGCTGACCTTTAAGAAGTTATAAATGTTATTTCAGTTTTAATTCTGAGTTCGATGTCTCTGGAAGCGATTAACAGCATTGGCTTAATGTGATTTGGTCCTTGACCATTTGCTCACCACCTTCTGCTAATGTAAATGTAATCATTACATGCTGCAACAGCCCAGGTTTCTATTTCTAGTTCAGTGAGATTAAACTAGTAATAAGCAGCAGCATACTGTATCAACAGTGGGCTTCACTACTCCTGAAGGCAAAAGGATTAAATCAGAGATTAATCTTCATCTGTGCATCATCTTTGTCAGCTGTACAATGGAGACAACACAGCTATGGTTTCAGAGACAGCTAGGCTTCCTCACAACAATAGAAATTAAATTCCCGTCTGTTAACTTTGTGTTAGTTATCTCTGCAGCATTACTTGTAAGACTGTTGAATAACAAATCGATTTTAACTTACAAAAAAGTAATCATGGCAAAGATCTTCAGTAGATGCGGTGACAGACAGCAGACATGTCTCCCTAATGCTGACTTGGTAATCAGCAAAAAGATTTGAAAGACAGGAAAAAGATCAGTTGGGATACAAAGGAGAGGATGGCAGGAACTTAAAGATGACAGTTCAAAAAAATTTCTTGGAACATTCACAGGAATGGAAATCAGATGTAAATCCAGCTTCCTCATCTACTCTACCAGAATTATGCTTAGATGATGAGTAAAGATTGTTGCATGGAAAAACCTCACATCACAGCATGCAGAGAACAAGTCATTGTGGTGATGCTGGCTGTGCACCATTTCCACACTGTTGTGCCAAAGCTTAACTTAGAAAACAGAAAAGACAAGCTCACCCTCTTATGAAGGACCAGATCACCCCCCATGGCCTACGTGCACACTTCATCTCACCTTAAAGGACTTTTAAAATTTGTCTAACAAATCTGTTGCTTGTTAAAAGCCCTAAAATCTCTGTAACTAAAGATTTCTTAGATAAACTGCTTACCTTATCCTTAAATAATAATTCTACATGAGATGTTAAAACAGTTTATCAGCAACAGAAAATACATTAACATGCCCCCGGTGCACACTCAGTACACCTTCCTTGCAGTGGTGGCACTCACCTGACCTTCCGTTGAGCCAATGCAGCCAAGTAAGCCAGAGCAGCAGACAAACACAGCGAAGGCACGTGCAGGTTGAAGAGGCATCACAGCCAATGCACGCGGAGGGACTGGCCATGCAGCTGAGGCTGTGCCAGCTTCACTGGGAGCAAAGGCAGTTGCATCCCAGCAGAAGGTATGCACACCCCATCCTTTCCTGACAGTGATGACTATACTTTGTAGTGAACACTAGGACTTATTAGTCCTCTCAGGAAAAAAAAGTCACAAAGAACTCTTTTAATCTAGTCTTGCCATACACAAAATCATCAGCAGGATAGCATAACAAGTCAAAACTAAGACAAAAAAAATCAAAGCACCTTTCACATTTTTACAAGGGCAGGTAGTGATAGGACCGGGGTGATGGCTTTAAACTGAAAGAGGGGAGATTTAGATTGGACATTACATCCAATTGGACAACATCCAGAAGTTCTTCCCTGTGACGGTGCTGAGGCGCTGGCACAGGGTGCCCAGAGAAGCTGTGGCTGCCCCATCCCTGGCAGTGTTCAAGGCCAGGTTGGACACAGGGGTTTGGAGCAACCTGCTCTAGTGGAAGGTGTCCCTGCCCGTGGCAGGGGGTTGGAACTGGATGAGCTTTAAGGTCCCTTCAACCCAAACCATTCTGGGATTCTAGGACAAGAATCACTTGTTTAGCTGCCCGTTTGCATGGATGTGAGCGTGTACTGCCATCTACAGGAAGCTCCTCTAATTACCTCTATCGGTCATCAACTCGGCACCAGGCTTAATTAAACACTATCATGCAAGCACATGTTGCAGTCCTACTGCTGACAATAGCTACTTCATTTCCTTGGAAGATTCTAGGATTTGTGTGGAAAAATTCTTCAAAGTTTCAGAAGACAACTTAGTCTAATCGATACATCAAATCTCACTTTTGCATCACCATATGACACTTACTGGCATCATTGAGGGTACTGTGCCTCAAGGTCTCAGTTATATTATGGAGTCCAGTCAGTATAAAAATGTATACAAAGTCATGCTTTTACTCTTTCTCTGTTTTTTTCTACTGGGTATGTGTGCCTGTGCAGACACTGCTTTTCCTCAGACATTAACTATTTAAAGCATAGACTATTTCTGCTTGCAGGGGAAACTCAGAATGCATGCTTCGTCTTACATAGAAAGCTTCTTTTCCACATAATTGAGTTATCTATCTAAGAACGCTGTTAGAGAATACTGTAAAATACTTTGAGTATTATCTGTTTCATGACATTAATAATTCCTGTATATTTATCAATTAGTTAAAATATTTTAAAAACGGCATCTATTCCAAATATGTGCTGTTTTAAAAGATATTAATATATGCATACTGGTCTAAAATATATTAATAACATCATTAAATTGTCTTTGCAAAATAAACACTTGAAACCATAGTGATGCAAATTCTTAATCATGAAAAACCATCACTGTTTGTGGTTAAAAAACATGTGACCACTAGAAATAACTCCTGAAAAGGTCAAAGCAGTCCTTCTTGATTTCCAAAGGGACACATTTCTAGCTTCCACCTACTTAAATAATCACTTTGCAAGTTCAGAGTTAAGAAGATTTTTTTATTATTGCATTCATATTTTACTTCATATAGTCTGATTTTTAGGTGTCAGCACAAAATCAGCTTGTTACTAAAAACAATTCAATGAACAATGTATATGCAGAAAATTGATCAAATAATTTATACAACTTCTCAAATTAATTTTAAGAAATACGCTGCTTGGAATTTATGACACAAATGGAAACAGCACAACAAGAATAAAGCCAACAATATTTAAGCAATCATCATGGGCAACAGTATCCTGAAGTCCTGTGATAAGGCAGCCAAAACAGATTATTAACTTACTAAAACTGGATAAATATTACCATTATGAAAGCAGAACCAGTAATTATTAACCTTTATGAAACACCCAAATAACACAATGAATAAAACCAAGGAATAAATTTAGATAAATTCAAATACACTGACTTCTCAGTGATTGCTAAAAGTGTATGCTACAAAACTGAACAGGGTTTCTATTACTAAAGTGGTAATTCCTATTCATATATTTGATTGAGCTGTTTAAGGTCTTGATGAGGCCTTTTAGTGTAGAGTAGTCTGTATCTTCTGAAATTGGATCACTTACTCCTGTAGGACAGCAAGTATCTCTTGCTAATACTGACAACCTTACCTCTTCGCCACGAGCACAGAGATACTTCAGACACTGAGAGACAGTTGAACATCCTAAGCATGGTTTGGGTATTGTAACAGCAGAACGGCTACTGAATTGAAGTTATCCCAGTAAAAAAGGCATATAGACGTGTTACCAAGTATAGGGTAAAATTGTTTCTTTACTATATTAACTAGCAAAAACTAAGCTTTCATTTTTAACAGACTTTTCAAAGTAGCAAAAGTTAAAAGTTCCAGTACTTAGGTGTCAAACTGCAGTTCACTTGGACTGCACAGCACAGAGCAGAATTCACTACCCCCAACCACATCAGCATAACTAGCAAACATAGCTACATGCAATCCCAAACCATTTCATACTGGTCGAATTCAGTACCATATTTATAATGAAGTTAAAAACAGATGTTAATCTTGAAATTAGGATAAGGGTTCACTATTTTACTTAAAATTATTTACTTGTTATACACTGAAATATTATTGAAATTGGTAGTAATGCTGCTGCTTACTTATAAAGAAACGTAACATAAGAATAGCAGCATTAGAGATGAATACTTTAAAAGTAGTTAAGATTTTATGAATAGGCTTCCAAGTATTAATTATAAATGACAAAAAACGAGGGAACAGTGTATAAATGGCAACTGTGATCATTGTAACTCATCATAAAAATCAATAGTACTTACTCTAATTACTCTAACTATAATAATTAATTAAGCAGTAAAACCAGTAGTTCAAAAGCCAGTTGAGAACTGTAGGTGACAATTAAAATTTCCCTGACTCTTAAATGTACTATAAACATGAGCTTTCCTATATAATACAAGTATGCTTTACTGAAGACCTAATTAAAATCAAAGTCATGGGTGTGTTTTGGATCTAGTGGTAAATGTACGATCACAATTTTACATGGAAAGACTTGCGAGAGGCTATTTAAAGGGGAAAGAGGGGGAGAAGAAAACTGCTAACACCTGCACTTAAAAACCAGTCAGGTTAAGGCAACAGAAGGCTATGCATGCCCAGAAAAGGTGGTCCTGCAAACATTTCTGACGTCAGCACACACTGCTGCTGCTTCATTTTTGTCATGCAGCTCTAAATCTGTCCAGCTAACTGATCTGACCAAAACCAAGAGATTAGTTTCCAATTAGATCTGCATGCTGATCCAATGCACCCCACAGCTGTACAGTTGCTATTGCTGAAATAAGAGAGAAGAAAGAAAATTATGCCCAGAACATGGGGAAAAAGACAGGACAGGCAGCGTGATCTAGCCATGAAACCATACCCTAAAGCTTGCAGGACCTTAACGCTCCAACAAGAAGCCAAAATCTGCTTCTGCCATTACTTTTCATGCTGATGTAAAACTAAAGGAAGTGTTCTGAATAGAATGACATTACACCTGTTGAAAACCACTGGGAAAGAATGGAACTAATAACATTCAACAATTACTTACAAGTATTGGGCATAAACCCCAGCACTTTTCTAGAAAAATAAAAATGTATTTTAGCATCATGAATTCTATTAGAAACAAGAGCATTTGCAGAAAGAAGACTTAGTAAATGTTCCTTGCATTAAAAAGATCATTGCCTTTCAAGTGCTCACCTTGGGAAAGTACAAACAGACTCAAGTTCATGCAGCTCTCAATTCTACAGAGCTACTGTGGAATAAGTTTGCTTCAGATTGTATGCAATTCTGTGAGCAAATCTGGAAGAAAAATTAACTGCAAGGTGAAAAAAACTATCTACTTTTTCACAGATTACTCTGAAATTAGATTTTTTTTTTGTGTGTGTGTCATTCTGTTATTACATGTGTGCAATAAAACAGGTGAAGGTTCCCTGTAACTTCCACCCTTTGGCAATGTTATTTAGGTTACACAGTAGAAATCGCAATAGGAATCAAAATGAGCACAGAAAGGCTTCTACAGCTTTGAACTAGCATCTTTTCTAGCTTCCTAACTGGACACACTTTGAACTGCTCAGTTACAACCAGTGAAACAAGACCAGAGTCTATTCATGCGTTTTTGGCCATCATGCTGAGAGTCCATTTCAGAAATCACTTCGATTTTCTGTTCTCAGAGTTGCTGTTTCTATCCCATCTAAAAAAAGGAACAATCTTACTGGCACAATACTGACCCCTCCCAACGGGGACATCTTGGAATGATTCCAGGTCAAGTTTGAAAAGAAAATCCAAACAAAAAAGTCATTGTGGTGATTAACCAGAAAGACAAGTAAATATTTCAATAAATTTAACAATATGTAACAACAGCATAACTTTCATTTATTTGGAGAATGAATGTATCTTAGGTTGACTTTTACATTACAAGCCATGTTAGTAAGTTGTACCCATAGCATTCTTATCAGGGGAAACTAAGCATTATTTAACTGGAAATTTAATTCTCATATACCTGCATTTTCTATTCTAATTTTTAGTAAGAGCAAAGCATTGACAGCATCAATCAGACAAGTAATCTTTTGTAAAGCCACATACAGGATCGCATAGGTCCTTGCAAGTTGTACAAGAAGTAAACTATATACTTGCAAATGTCAACTTTGGGGAAAAATCTTTTGGAATGAGCACAGAAATTTCTAGTATTTGTGTGAGTCAGTTAATGGACTCAGTATCTGCATGAATTACATCTAAAGACACATTTTCTTAGCTCCACAAAATCAAGCTTCCAGATGAAGGTATCTGCAAGATACCAAAAAGAAATTGTTTGCACGTAGCAAAACATTAATAAACATCAAAATCTAATTATTGCAAAAACATAAACACTGCAGCTGTAGCACTTCTAACCATACCATTACAGCCTTACCAGTGAAAACAGAAGTGTCAATGCTAATGTAAACTCAGCTGCTGATATATATTCATTAGATTCAGAAAAGCTTCAACGTTTCTTCTTCTCACTGTGTCAGATTTTATCTGTCATCAGTCACAAATCAGTGTAGATACAATATCATATACCAAAACATAAGGTTTCAGGACACCTAGGACTTAGATGTATCTCCATTCTTGCCTTTTACTCCATTAAAATCACCTGAAAAATCTTATCAAGGAGACTACTTGGCTTTCAAACAGCATCTGGGAAGCAGAAGGGCAAAAAAATGACAGGACATTCTTATCAGGCAGAGCTATTTTTTAGGCCTTGGTGGCCCTGAAGGTGACCTCAGAAACACATAACCAACTCTCACCCTGCAACAGCGCAGAGATTCAGCATTAGATCAAACATGCAAAGGGAAGGCAGTGGATACAGGGTTCCTGCCCATGCCCTGACCTGAATATTGTATATTGTGCTTTGTCTAATTCAACAGAAATGTACATAAATGAAATTATGCGTAGACACCTCCTCTGAGTTAAATTTATATTTTAAGGTGAAACTGATAGACTATCACTACATATGTGGTGACAGGCTAAGGTTTATTTAAGAGAATTAAAAAACCCAAAAACTTCTTATGTTTTTAGAGTTGCAAATAAGACAATACAAATTATTTTATCAGGAGTGCACTAGCATTACCCAAAGGCACACCACTTATTGCTGTGGAGACAATCAGCTGACCAATTAGTCTGCCATCACAATCTGCCAAAAGCTGAACTTAGTCGCTTTCTGGGAATCTTAACCTAACAACAAAAGATGAGGAAGCAGAGAAAAAAGAGAGAAGGAAAGACATAAATGATGGTCCTTCGGTTTATGTTGAAGTTTACAGAATAAATGCTCAGTGCTCAAGACCTACCCACAATGAGTACCACTAAGTAATTACAAATGAGTTTCTGATTGCACAGACATTCTGAATCAAGAGGTCTATAAATTGGCCTGATCACCTCTGCAGTATGACAGAAGAATGACTCTAGGTATTTAAATCAGTAGTATTTTTATTATTATTTGATCACCATCAGGTCAAAGTAGAAGAGAAAGAAGATGAACAATTTCTTCTTTACAATGTGCTAGATCTTTTGCGATTAACATGCAACCCGACTTTTGAGATTTGAAAGTTTTCCATCTGGTCTGTGTTAAAGCAGTAGATTATAATTTAAGAAAACTCACTATAGCTTAAGTCAGTAAATGATGTGTTTCATCCTCATTTATAAAGGCAAAGAGAATTTGTAAAATGGGAAAGAAAACCGCATTTGCAAGCATTGCTAAGCAGGGAGCATAGGAAGACATTTGCAGGAGCAGGGGAACAACAGTCCCAGAATGGGTACCTGAGCAATGACCAAAATCAGGTGATGAGAATTTCTGACACACAATGAAGTATTATTCCATTATTAGCACTTAAATTAGCTTCATTGTGAAACAGTAATTAAGCAGCCGGGAGATTCACTGTCTTAGCCTTTTATTCTTGATTCTAATTTACATGATTAAATTCTAACTTATTCACTGATTACCTTGTTGCTTAACACGCTTTGGGTTCTCATGGGGTTTATTTTTGCCCTTGCTTCTTTTTCTGAGTGTAGCAGTTTTTGCCCTCACCAATCCACAATTTTCAGCATGCTTATGCATATTATTCTGTTAGCATAATGAAGCATAAATATATGAATCAAATATTAATGTATGTAAGCAATTTAACACACACAGAAAAAAAAATATGGTTCTGACATAAAAATTCTGGAAGGCTAAGTGAAAGGCTGACTTAGTTAACAACCTCCATAAAACTCCTGAAGATTTTCCGAAATACATATTAAAATTCTGTTTAAAGGAACACTGCCATTTGGTGGGTATAAAATCAAATATCTAATTTTCTGGTTCCTGGATAAGCAATGAAGTTTTACATGTAAAATCTGCATGTGGAAAAAAGGTTATTTTTACTTCAGCAGCGTGCACAGTTAACCCCAAACCAGAGATACGTTCTAACTGCATATGGTTTGGAAGTGAATAATTTCTTACTTTCCTTGCTGAACTGGTCCTAGCACTCTTTCACTTCAATTAAGTTTCGAAGTTCTTTGATATCTTTTAAAATTCGTACCTCCACACTGCCTTTTGATTTGTTTTAAGGAGAGTAGTGTATTAAACATTCAACATTGAATTCTACAAACCAGTAACAACCCTGAAACTATGAAGTAGCAGATATTTTCTACCTAAAGGGGAATATAAAGTTCTTTATTAATCTCCCAATGTAAAGTCTGGGAAAGAAAACGAACAAGTTTTGCTGGCTTAGCATTAAGGGGTTAACATTCCTGTCAGTACACTAATTTTTACTCTCAGTCCTTTCTGACAATATGATCTACAATACATAGCTAAAGATAACTCCACTGAGATTCCTTAAAAGGAAGTATCTTACCCAGAGTGAATAGCCCTTACCACATTTAGGGACATTCATAAACTGTAGGCTTAATATTAGAATCATGGTGCTTCCTCGAGTGAAGAGTAAGAAGTTCCTTTTGTTGAAAGGTTTTGCTGCAGCACAAGCAAGCAAAGGGCTTCTCCCTAGTATGAGTGCATTTATGTACAATTAAGTGTTGTTCCTGAAACAAAGAAAATACCTGTAACATAACTATGCAGCTCTGAGAGTTAAAATAACCACACAGGCACACAGAGAAGTGTGAGGATGTTGCACACTCCCTAATTATACTCTGCAGATGCAGAAGAACACACTGGGATACTGCCCAGTGACTTGGAGAAGGTGAGAGGTTTTCCTCTTTACCTTATTAAAGTTAGCAGAGAACATCATCAGAATGGAGCAATGGTATGCTTCAACATACCAAGACCAAGGCAGTGCTATCCTAAATGTACTCTTTAAAATACAATTTACAGTTCAGAACAAATTTATTCTACTGAAAGTCACATTTAAGCCTCAAATGTTACAGTTTGTTCCCATCGCAATGTCACTGAAAGTGATTTATGTTACTTTATACTTCTAAGCAGTTTAAGTACAAAAGATTTATCAAGAAGATAGCCTCAGACTTTACAGCTTTTCAATTTTACTGTTTATTTGTGAACCATTTATCTTGCAAATAAATATACCTACACCATTTTAGATTGCAGTCACAGAAGTTTTTATCTTAAATTAAATACAACCCCAAAACCCCACCCTGCTACACTCTCGAGTAAGCAATACTTTTACAGTGAATACCTGTTTACATGCGTAGCTGCACTGATCACATTTGAATCTTTTTTCATTCTATGAGTCTTCTTGTGCTGAATAAGAGCATAGCGCTCATGAAACACAGCTTCACAGTAACTGCATTTAATTGCCACTGCCATGTAGGAATGCAGATTTCGCAAGTGGACACCTGAACAGTTATTCAAAGCAATTGATTTTAATGGTAAATTTTGAATTTCCACCATCTTGAAGAAGACTTGCCCTGTGCATAGCCCTGAGTAATGCATACATTGTAGAGGATACACAAAGAAGAACTTTGTGGTCTCTGAAATAGGAGTAAAATCGCCAAATCAGCAATTTTTCAAGTAAGTTTAACTGAGTTGCAGCAAGATGTTGTAACTTTGCAGAGAGATTCAGCAGTTATAAGCCTAACTCTTACTGATTTCCATGGAAATCATTTAACAAATCAAACCCTTTCTAAAATTCCAGTAACTGCCTGCTTTTGTCTACACATGAAATTAATTTCAAGTTGCTGCCCAAAGTAGTATTTACAATTAAATGTATTTACATTAAAATGAAAGGTGCAAAAATACATGAACAAAGAGATTGTATATATATAAGTAACACACCTTCAAATACTTAACAGACTTCAATGGGATCTTTATTTGAAAATACAAATAGATGCTAAAGATATTTTTGTATGTCTAAATATTTTCTTAATATATCTGTTTCATCTATTTCTGTAAACTTAAAATTTTATATAGGTTTTGTTGACATTGGTCAACTCTATTGCCTGAAGTACAGTAAATATGCTATAATTCTAAAACACTGATTTATTAATAAAATTCTCACCTGTACAAAACCTTTTTCTTCCTATAAAAGATGAATTTGCATATGAAATACATGGATACAGACAACTTTACTAGTACTTGAAGCAAGTATTGTTCTAAAGAAGAGTAATTAAAAAATTTCATATATAAATCCAGAGCAAATTGTTTGTATTTCAAGAACTGGGGTTTGTATGAGGAAAAATTTCAATTTACATTCTCAATTACAATTTTAATTTATACTTTCAGTTTGAACCTCTGCATAGAGAATGAAGATGAACTTATGCAGTTGTTTGTTCTTTGCATTCTGGGAAAAGATCCCAACTAGCTAAGAGACATTTGAGCTTATTGTATCACCATCAATGCTTCACAAGTGTTATACAGCCCGAAAATAATCTTTGATATTGATGTAAGAGGATTTAGAATTCTAAGAGTTTTGCTTACTAGAGGCATAGTAAAACCATTGTCTGATGAACCAATGAAGTCAAAATTTAACTTGCATTTTACTAACAAATGCTATTACATGTATTTCTTTAAATTACAAGGACAATGCATTCAGCACCTAAACATATAGTACAATTTTAGATTAAAAGGTAAAAGCTGATTTGGCATATGCAAAAACCCCATATATACTAGAACATTCAATATGTTTTAGTGTCTCATATAGCTAGATGCATATAGTCATTTTAACTAGAGCTGAGAAAGTAACAGAATGAGAGAACTGAAATGGCTTAATACAAATTTGACTTTTCTTCTGTGGTTTTGAGAAAAAACTTCACTATAATCTGGGCATGTATTTTTGTGAGTACCTTCGTACTGAAAACCAGGTCATAATGCCACCAAGTAACAAGCAAAAAACCCCAAATTAAAGAAATCAGCACATCAACCACAAGATGTCACCACATCTCCTTGCAGGAGGAACTTACCTGTAAAACAATGAATACGTTTCCTATAGAAATGCTCTGTAATTATATCAAGTCATATGTAACATATTTGGTATCATTGTAAGCAGTGAAAATTAAGAGATTTCACCTCTGATTATCTCTACAGTTCAATTTTTTACTTTAAACTCACCCAGGTCACTTTTTCGTGAAATAAAGGCACTACAATGTGGACACTTGTGTTTTGGCACATCTTCTCCATGCTTCTGTAACATATGGATTTTCATGGTACCACTTTGAGTGAATTTGGCTTGGCAAATATAACATTCATAGGGTTTTTCACCTGTAAAATATATATTAGAATAACATATGCTTAGAAACTCTACTCATTTGATACAAATGCAAAATTGCCACAGGTCTCAACATCCATGTTCTAACAGCAACAGTCTCCAGACCGATGAAAATGTTACTGTTAGTGGACAACGCACAAAAGGCTAAACAAGGTTACGTACGTTTACACAGCTAATTAGAATGCAAAAACTTGGCTTCCAGAATCTGTGAGTCAAGCTGATGAAGCATAAAGCCATTAAAATTATAAACTATTAATCAGGAATTATTTTAATTATCTTCTATTTTGTCTTGAATATTTAATGCACAAAAATGCAGAATTATCCTTAAATGTGCAAGGAGAAAGTTTACAGCTGTAACATCATCATAATAAAAGTGACTCAACAGCAGCCAATGATAATGGTAGAAGAGAAAGCAGGAAATTGTTTTCTTGCCTTTCTTCCCAAAAAGTCACATAAATACAATAAAAAAAAAAAAAAATGTTGATGATGAGTATCATCAAAAATTACATCAAGACTGGCAATTGACTCAGTCTACTTGATCATTACATCAGAGTCCTACCTGAGTGAGTTATCATGTGCCTTTTCAGTTTATACGCATCTTTGCTAGCATAACTGCAAAGTTCACAGGCATAAGGACGTTCTCCTGTATGTGAGCGAACATGTCGTTTCATTTTGCTTGCCTAGTACAAAAAGAACATTTCTGCAGAAACACACTAGACACACAATTAAAGACAAGCAATTTTACACATCTATTGCAATTTAAAACATTCCATCAATCCCAGAATTAGTGCTTATCTCCCCACCCCTTTTTTCCCATACAATCAGTCTGTTGTGGTTTTAGATAACACTTGTGTACTCTTTATACTTCCATGTTTAGTGTCAACATAAACAAAAGGAGAGATTTCATAAGAACATAAAAGCTAGTATTTTTAAAGGGGATATCCACTACTTTCAGGCTATTGGATATGTCAAACATGAAATTCTTTGAAAATACTCAGGAAAATAAATGAAAGACCAAACTCATTAACCAAAGTCTTTATTCACCACCAAGTCCCAATGAAGCACTTTAATTGCAAATTCATTCTACTTTTTTACACCATTCTTGTGACACATTCTATATAAATAGTGTAGATATCCAAGCTAAAATTAGGAGTTACCTAATGTTCCAATTCCTACATTTATAAACATATTTAATGAACTCCCCGCTAGATCCATTCAAATCTGCAAAATTATTCACTTAAATAAAATTAAACATGATTGCCAATCTTTGCTATACCGAAGTCAAATCATATACATGGTATTACTAGGGGGCTCCTTCAGCTCTCCTCACTCAGGTAAAGCTTACAGCAATATCAGTGAGAGTTCTGCAACAATGAGTACCGAACACAACTAAAACAAGGAAAAGAATGGGATACTTTAATATAAACTGACAAGGTTTTTAAAAAATGCAAGCTGTCCAAGATCTAAATAATTAGGTAGGTTGTGTGAAATGAAGTTCAGGCTTGCTTGCAGCTTTAGATCTGGACACAGCACATAAAAACTTTAGATATTGAATATCCACTAAACTGTGACTGTGATTCAATCATAGGTACATGACTGAAAGCCTATTTTTCCCAGTGAATCATTAGGCAGACACTAACTTTTTTACTGCTAGATTAAGAAAATTTCAGTCGTGTAAAAAAACCAAACATCAGCAAGCATATAAACATAACACATGAACTTCATTTTAGACATCAACCAGTTTTGTTCTACAGTACATGGAATGGCGCATACAGGAGGACTTCTGTAGGATGCTTTTGCATTATCAAGTTAATATAAATACATTGTCTAGCAGCAATTTTAGTGTGATAAAGAAGAGAACACCCTTAAAATGTAAGTGGTTTAAAAAAGTTACATAATATTGTGCAAGTTTGGCCATTCTTCCTAATTCAGAATGCGTATGTATGTCTGCATCACAAGCCAAGTACTAATACTGTAACTTGACATCTGCAAGTACCTTTGTAATGTATTGGGTTGATCTCATATAGAAATCTGACAGTAACAAAAGGCGATACGCGGCAGTACAATATATGCACAGAAACTTCTTAAGGTTAAAATCTATGCAAAGATGTTAGAATTTGATAGTATATTAAAATCTTAACATGTGAAAGCCTACAAACCCTTCCAAAAGATCCAGAAAGGCTGTACTTACTTCTACACTAGAATATTTGCACAATGCACACTTGAAAGGTTTTTCTAAGGTATGCTTGTAACGCCTGTGTCGTGAAAGCTCACCCGTGGTCACAAATGCCATAGCACAGTCACTGCATTTATAGGGTCTGGTCCCTGTAAGAATACACCATTTCTTAGAATTTTAGTTATGAACACATCAGTATGATTTATCTGCCTTAAATTATCATGCACAATTCTTTACCAGAACCTTTTCTGAGATTCTGAATTTTATATACAATATACTTACACCAGAAGTTTATTATAAACACAGTTTATCAATTTGCTTCATATGGTTATACAGCAAAGTGAAAACTTCACAGAAAATTTTACTGCACACATGGGAATCAGACACAACTGAGTCAAAATTCAGTTAACAAAAATTATTAGGATAGTATTTAACAAAATAAATGAACACATACACAGGAAGTTACTAACTACAGACCATGCCTTTTCAGTGTGGAACTCCAAACAAAATCAGAGCACAAAATGATAGCAGAATACAGCCCTAAGGCAAAGTCATTTGCATGTTAATTCAATTTTGTAGATAATATGTAAAATGAAGTCTTTCCACATGTTAGATACCTGTATGTACATTCAGATGGTTATGCAGGAGAGTAGCTGTACGAAAAGCCTTAAGGCAGAGGTGACACACATGAGACTTCTCATCAGAATGGGTTTTCACATGACGTTTAAGACTTGATATTCTGAGTGAGATGAATGTGCACAAATCACAGCTGAAAACTTCTTTTTCTCCTGTGGGAAAAGACAAATTTAGATCATATGAGACACAAAATAATGACTTTACTTCTTAAAAAAATAGTACCAATTTCAATATAGTTACTCTACTTTGGGTAAAACTACTTCATACTTCTACATAAAAACACATGATAAAAAAATCAAGCTGTCAGACAGAAATTATTGTATCCAAGACTTAAGTGATTTGCCCAAAAAGTAGTGAAATGCATTACAGTTAGGAACCTATTCCCAGGTAACCTAACTCCTAATCTAGCTCTCACCTCCAAGACAGGATGAAACTTCCTCTCCTGATAGCACCAATTGGATGTGGCTCATCAAGGCAATTACACCCTGTGCAACACACCTTCTGATGGCAACTGTGTATTAGTACTCAGCAAGCTTGTTCAAAGATTTGGAAATTACAAGTTAAGCTATTATCAGCTTTCTGGTAGTCCTAAATCCATAAATTATAAGTAAAAATGATCATGATGGAAAAAGCCTTTTAAAAATTATTAGTTGAATTTGGGGAAAAAAAAATCAATTCCTTGAGTCAAAGAATAAAGATACGCTTTCTGGATTACAGAACATGTCCAAGTTCATGGCATAGCAGTAATGAATTTCTTTTGAGTTTAATAAGTTAAAAGTGAATGTGCAACATTTTCAGTTTTGAAGAAGATATGAAACTGCAAAATGGCAAATATGTCATATTTGAAGAGCCTTTCCAGAACAGTTGTCTCAGCTCCCAAGTGCGCTCTTTGTAATGATTTTCATGCTGAGACCAAAATGTATTTTATACAATGCTTTACACCACACAGAGATATGCAGCTAACACTTCACTTCAATAACAGCAAACAAAAACACTTTATGGTTATTTATTCATTGTGGATTCATGCCCACACAGAACAACATTGTTAGCTCTGTTAAAGCTGCTCAAATGTGCTTCATATAAATGCAGCAAGTAAAACAAGGGACATTAACAATTTCTGCAATATCTGTACTTTAAACAACCTCAGACAAGATACCTTAATATCCAGATACTACGACACGCGTTTACAGACTCTTCAATATTACTGATGTCATCCAACTTTTACAGTACACACACATAGTTGCTAGGGAAACAGATGCTTATGATTCCCTTCTGAGTCAGTCCTTAACTTATGCAACATACTGTTATGTTCCTAAAATCTTAAATCAGCCATTTTCTGTTAGTTTTACTCAAGTTCTGGGAGATAGCTTACTGATGGGCATTGATATTTGCCCATCACCCTCAACCAGCAACTTGAAACCACTCTAAGCTCATCCATAAACCCCCAAACAAGCACATTTTGAAGCTGAATGAGGGAACTAAGAAAGACTAAGTAAGTTACTAGGTTTATCCAGAGGTATTTATACAATATTAACTTTGAAATCTCCCCGAAGGATTCAAATACCACATACTGTTCAGAAGACCATTAAATTCTAAATGCCATCCAAGACGTCTATCCTGAACACAGAGCAGACGACATCAGCCTGAACAAGGTCTTTCATCACTTAAGGCTGAAAGGTATTATGCCTTCTTCCAAATTTCCATAGAATGTTAAGATGAAACCTAATCTAAACTTAATGATTAACACTGTGAATATTTAATACAAGATCTCAACCTCGCTTCAAAATCAAACTTAGCATGTTATCTAAAAGTGAACTACAAGGATTGTTAACTTTTTCACCTTTTTTCTGATGTGGAGCACAAATCTGAGATTTTAGATTCTCAGGATTTCTTACAGTTGTTTGTTCTGATGGAGTTGTATGTTCCTGCTCTTTACCTTCAGCACTTGAGTCTGACAAAACATCACTGGCTTTGTCGCTCCAGGTCTTTGTTTCCCCAAGAATGAAAAGAAGTTCTTTTCCTCCCCCCACTTCAGATGGGGTCAGTTGCTGGACCTTACTTTCAAATGCAATTGCATCATTATCTCTGTCAATCTATTTAAAAAAGAAAAAGTTTTCCAACCTCACTAATGAAAGGTAGTGGCAAAACAACTGAGCAATCAACAAAATACAAGCTAGTCTTCGATTCTGATTTTCAGCTTTAAATGTGATGGACAAAACTGCAACAAAACAAACTGTATTTAACATACAGCTGTTATGTCGTACAATAAACAACTGCTATAACTGAGCCCTAGCTCTTCAAAGTTTTATATAAAGTTTCATAACATCATTTTAAGATTACAGCACTGAGAACACAGAAACTTGTGTCCTCATTTTTGAAAAAGTTCAATTTAATTTCAGTACCTTTACCTTTCAAAAGACAAGGAGAAGAAAGTATGTTCTCAAATTTTTACCAAACAAACATAGGACTTCTACAGCCTAATTGCAATGCTTTCTTTGTCATACGGCAATTAACAAGGTTGTGATACTTTTTGCATTAAATATGTCCATACCTCAGAAATTATGTAGGGTAGCAAATGAGTTATAAAACCAATAGCTAGCACAGGATAAATACCAATGTTCGCATGTCCTTTTAATGAAATGTATTTCAAATGAGATCATATTACACATGCAGCTTTAACAATGACTGTGGTATTGTAGTATTGCAGGAGAAGGGAAATTGTCTAATGCTACTCAAGAGATCTAGCCTGTCAAACGAAATGGCACCAAACTGGCAAACCGAACTAAAACTTGTCTGAATTTCAACTGATTAGTCATCTTAAAAGGCCAAATTTTTAGTTTGCCTTTTAAAACATGGGATGACATTCTAAAAAGCTGTACAAAAGATTAGGTACTTGAGTCCAACAAATCTGAATGTCTAAGAAAAACAGTATTGAAGTCAGAACCAAATCACTGATACTGCCAGCTAACATCAAAGCTATCACCATCTTCACCACACGCAGAACTTGTACCTCAATCAGTGGTCTGTCTGGTGGTTTCTCTGATGGCTTGCTTTCTGAACTCTCTGCTTGCCCTTTTTCTTGCAAAACATTACTCTGCGTCAGCCCCAGGTCATAAACCACACAGACACCTTCCCGCACACTTAGAGCCATGCCTGTCGGCACGTTGTACAGCACCGGCTGCAGCACAACTGCCCCGGCCAGCGCTGCCATGGCCATGCCGTTCTGCGAGTGGGCACTTATCTGGCAGATTCCCTCCAAGTCCTCCTTCTCTGTGTTTGGACACACTGTCTGCAGGGTCTGCAAGTGCTTTTCACCATCTTCAGGGTAAAACAGAGACCGCTCTGGGGGAACACTCGTCCCCGTCTGCATGTCGAGTCCCCACTGTGGTCACTGGCACTGCTCCTCTCCTTCACTTGCGTTTTGTCCTGTCCCCATCTCGCTCTCCTCAGTCCCTGTTTTTCTCTACACCCCCTGTTTTGGTGAAAGACTCCAGATACACTGCTGAGCAAAGCTTCCCAGGCTTTCAGGACAATGTCCTGGACCCGCCTCACACCGCAGCC
>NW_009919460.1:0-1577 GCF_000696875.1 Nestor notabilis
GGGGGGGAGAGCAGGGCAAGAGCCACAAAGAGGGGGGTGCGCAGAGAAAAGAAGGGGTTTTGCTCCGTTTTGCCTCGAAGAAGGAGGTTTTTTCCTCAAAAATGTAGGTTTGTTGTGAAGAAATGGACAAAAAGGGGGTTTCTTCGGGAAAAGGAAGGGTTTTCCTCAAAATAAAGGTGGTTTTCATCCAAAAGCGCAGGTTTAAAAGCGAACGCGCACAGAAAAACACAAAATGCGAATGTAAGAGGGGTTTTCTCGTCAAAAATTGAGTTTTTTCCATAGGAAAAGGGGGTTTCCCTCAAAAAAGGTGAAAGGTTTGACATAAAAAATGGACAAAAAAGGGTTTTCTCGTCAAAAATGAAGTTTTTTCCATAGGAAAAGGGGAGTTTGCATCGAAAAAGGTGTTTCCCTCAAAAAAGGTGAAAGGTTTGATATAAAAAATGGACAAAAAAGGGGTTTTCTTCAGGAAAATGAAGGGGTTTCCTCAAAATAAAGGTTTTCATCACAAAGCGCAGGTTTAAAATACAACTAAAGTGATAAACCCCCCCAAAAGAACCAAACCCCACACACAAAGTAACGATGTAAGAGGGTTTTTCTCTAAAAAGGGAAGATTTTCCTCAGGAAAACGGGTGTTTGTGTAAAAAAAAGGCGTTTTTTCTCAAAAAAGGAGGGAAAAGGGATAGTTTTATGTCAGGGAGGGGGGGTTGTGCTAGAAAAGGGGGTTTACCTCAGGAAAGGTGAAGTTTTATCTCATAGAAGAGAGTTTTGACTCAAAATTAAGAGGGATTTGCTTCAAAAAAGGCTTATTTTACCTTAAATACATATATTTAATGTAAGGTTTTGGCTTAAGAGCGTTTTGAACCTCAGAAAAGGTACTTTTCTACCACACAGAAGAGTTTTACCTCAAGAAAAGGGATTTTTCACCTCAGAGGGGGGGGATTTACTGCAGAAAAGGGCTTTTTTTACCTCAAAAGCAGCACTTTTTACCTCACAGACGGGTTCACCTCAACAAAGCGCTTTTCACCTCAGAGGAATTTACCTCAAAAAGGTGGTTTTTTTACCTCAAGTGGTTTTTACCCCCAAAAAGGTGATTTTTACCCCGACGAGGCGTTTTTTACCCCAAAAAAGGTGATTTACCTCAAAAAAGTGGGTTTTAGCTCAAAATAAGGTGATTTTTACCTCAAATGGTAATCCCAAAAAGTGATTTTGATCCCCGAAAAGGAGTTTTTTACCTCAAAAGGTGATTTTTACCTCAGGAGTTCTTTAACCTCAAAAAAGGTGATTTTATCTAAAAAAAGGTTTCTTTTTTACCTCAAAACCCGTGGTTTTTATCCCTGAAAAGGGGTTTTTTACCTCAAAAAGGGTGTTTACTTCAAAAAAGGTGGTTTTTAACCCCCAAAAGGTGATTTTTACCGCAAGAGTTTTTTAACCTAAAAAAAAGCGATTTTTACCTCAAAAAAAAAGGTTTTTTACCTCAAACCCCGTGGTTTTTACCCCCAAAAAGGGTTTTTTTACCTCAAAAGGGGTGTTTACTTCAAAACAGGTGATTTTTACCCCAAAAAAGGTGATTTTTACCC
>NW_009919461.1:0-38797 GCF_000696875.1 Nestor notabilis
GACTGCTGTAGCTGAACCCAGGACAATGTCTGTCAGCAATCTTTGAGACAGTGGAGCTCAGCTCCTCGCACCAATCCTTGAGAGAATGGATGGTGGAGTCTGACTTCGGTTCAGTCTATCATGGCAGAAGCACAAAAGATGAACATTGTGACTTCTGTTAACAGGAAAAAGCTGCCTTCTCCTCCCACAGGTATTCAGCTCCATAGGTTCTGTGACCTGGTAGAAAAGGAGTGTGTAGAAGCTATATCTGAGCTGTCTTTAAGAGTCATATTAGAAATTATAATTGAAATTAGTTTGAGAAAACCCCATTTGCCACTTTGACTCTTGTCTTCAGAAAACCCCCGATTTGACTCTTGTCTCTAGAAGGTTGTGTCTTTTCTCAGGTGTTCAGGATGGGGATGTTGCAGAGAAGCTTCTAAAGCTTATCTGGGCTTCCAATACCTAATTGAGTAAGAAATCTGACAAAGGAATTCTTATAAGGGTATGTAGTGATAAGACAAGGAGGAATGGCTTGAAAATGACAGAGGGTAGATTTAGATTAAACATTAGGAAGAAATTCCTCAGTACAAGCATGGTGAGGCACTGGCACAGGTTGCCCAGAGAAGTTGTGGATGCCCCATCCCTGGCAGAGTTCAAGGACAGGTTGGATGGGGCTTTGAGCAACCTGGTCTAGTGGAAGGTGTCTCTGTCCATGGCAAAGGGGTTGAAACTAGATGATCTTAAAGGTCCTTTCAAACCCTAATCATTATATGATTATATGATTGTATGATCATCAGCCCTTCAACTTATCCATGTAGGTGTAACCAAAGCAATAATTTAGCTCTAGGTGAAAATGCTGAATGTTCTGATTGTGGTCGATCAGAGCTGACTGCATGCAGATGAACCACAGAGACCTGATTTTTAAATGTGTTTTAAAGAGCTGTGTCAGAGGGATTCAAGTGAACCTTATGAGTAAACCCAGGCAATTTTATAATGGCCCTGCATACACAGCAGGTGATCACAAGAATTTAAAATTATTGCATTTAGTCTATAGATACTCAACGTATTTTTTTCAATTAAAATTAATATAAAGACATTCTAAGTTATAAAAAAAAAAAGTGGAAAATTAAAAGGATATAGACTTTCTATATGTGCTTTCTCTATACAAAAGTAATCACTCTAAGTTTTGTTGGCCTGTATAGCACAACGTAAGACTGAGGATACCTGAGTTCATACGTAACCATATTTTCCCACTTGTAGTCAACTGAGAAATGGTTTGTGAGTGACTGATGTTATTGAACCATACGACAGATAAAATTAATAAAACCAGGAAAAAAAAAAGCTCTAATCACAGATATATTTTGTTTGTTTACTTCTTAGGCAGGATGAATGTACCTTCTTATAAAATGGAAAACAAGGTGGGGGGGCAGGAGGGGGAGGAGAAATTAAAAAAGGAAAAAGAGAAAGAGAAAGAAAAATAACCCAAACACAAATACCTAGACCCAAACTCAACAAAAAACAATTTTCTCTATTTTTTTCAGAATATAATATGCTTGTAAATTTAACTGGTTGGGAGATGAGAGCTTGATCAGGCAAAAAATCCCAAACCAAAGCAGAGACCTTCTATGTATCTTGATAACTGGTTTCTGACAGAAATCCCTAAAACTTAGAAAAAAGTAGTTTTTGAAGTCCAGAAAGGTTTCCAAGACCTTCTTGAGGTAAACTTACCCACCAGCTATTTCTAGAGTTGGAAATCCCAAGCTTACTAAACCTAATAGATCTGATCAAAACCACGTAAATTCTTGCATACATCTTTCAGATACATGATCTTGCTAATTTCTGTTAAGTTTCAAGATGCCATGTGAAGCCTGTCTGAACTTTAGGTATAACTGCTATTAAGTTAATTATCAACAGCTTCCTTTTGACCAAGAATCAAGTAACAATAAATGATAATAAAGTAAGAAAGTATATTACCAACATATATCACTTATATATTACCACATATATCACTTAAAGAATTATAGATCACTGCAATGCGTTCACAAGACTGATCAATCAAGCCAGTTTCAACCTCTAAACCAAAACTTTACTAGACCTTCCTTAGCACAAATTATCTTAAGAGTTATTTCGTAGAGGTTATGTTTCCTATTCCATGTTGCTAATGAGAAGCAGTGAATCTTCAAGACTTTTAACCTAGGCTAGTTGAGAGTGTACAATATCATGGAGCTGGTGCCCTGAAGTTAGTGTCAACAACTGTGGCCTTTGATTGCTGTTAGTCATTGAGGTTGTGAATAGGCCCAAGGATGTTGGGGCCTAAGTCAGCACCTTCTTTCTTCTCCTTCTCCAAACTCAAGATCTCCTTTTGTAAGATATTTGAATCTCTACAGCTCCTACCCTTTGGCTCTGTCCCTGGACTACACACAGTGCAGTGATGGAGATGTTGCTTTCCCAGGCCAACAGCTGTCACAGCCTGCTACTCCAATTGTTTAGCTACTTCTTTTCCTACAGCCAAAGCAATCTTTTCCCAGTTCTTGAGGATTTAAATGATTTAAGCCATAACTTCACTTTGAATTCCCTCCACTTTGTTGTCTGACAGGAAAATCTATAGTTACTGTGACCCTCACAATGTGAACAACAAGAATAAATAGCACATTGAATGTATTGGCCTTTGGAACATGTTGTATTTGGAAAGACCTTGCCTACAAATCTTACAAGAAGAGCAACAAATTTCAATTATTTAGTTATAGAAATGAATATCGATAGTAGATATGTAAGCATATATTAACCTTACTGATTTAATTTTCAATATCAGTTTCCATATACGCAGCAAATGATTCCAATTTACCTATTTCTTAAAAAAAAATATATATTATAATAATGGAAAACATTTTATAACATTCAAAAAGGTGATATAATTACATTTTACATTATTCTCAATCTCACTTGCAGTGAGCTTGTACCCTAGTTTCTTGTATGGAGTATTTGGTATTATCCTTTTATACCTGCTGTCATTCACAGCAGAAATGGAAGTAACTTCCTTATCCTAATCAATTTACATGAACAATCCATTTTGCATGAACAATCAGCAGATAGCTCATTAGCGTTCCTTTAAAGCAAAGATGCTCACTGGGGATGCCAGAGACCTACAGATCTGTTCTTGTATATGCAAGAAATAAATGCTATTGAAGGAATATATAAGAACTGTGCATAGTTGAATATACACAAAGGAATGATAAATCTATAATCTTGCCTCACAGCAGTTCTTTTTTTCAGAATTCCATTTATTATAGAAATAGCAAAATATATTACCAATCTGTAATTACCTCCTCCCCAAATACAATATTTTTTTAATGATTTAGATTTAGTTAACATCAGTATCTTATAATGGATGTTCTCTTCAACATTTCATTACAAAATTTCCTCTGTTTTTCCTTGCCCTAAAGAAGCTTATGTTTCCTTTGATCTCTGTTGGTTTTGGCTGAACAATAGATGTACATGTTAGAAGTTCTAGCTAGAAATTCTGCTTCTGTGGAGGCCCCATTGAAATTAGCTGCAAAAGCTCCCACTGTTTTTCAGTAAGAGAAGAAATATCTTCTTTAGTGTCACAGATAGCAACAACATGATGGATCAAACATCACAGAAGTCTATTTTGCTAGGATTCAGAATAGAGCAGTAAAGCCCATTTTATCTGCCTAGGAGTGAGCTGTAGCAAAGAAAAAATAAAGTCAATGCATATACTTATGAAATATGCTTACTTTCTCAATAGTTAGTATTTTAAGACAAAAATATTAGTAACATTCAGGGAGTTTCCACATGTAAATAATTAGAAACAGAAAAATTTTCACTTAAACTATATATTTAAGGAATGTCTTTACTTATTGATCTAGAGATCCCAGCATTAAATTGCTGATCTTATTCTCCTATTGTGAGCTGTGACTGAAACAGCAACTAAAGGCAGAATGAACATCATTGGAGTAGTAACATATTGCCTTTCTTTCTGATGCCTGGGAAAATATTTCTGAACTATGGGCATGTGGTTCTGAAGATAATTTTTTTTTTTTTTTTTAAGGGGTAGTTGAAGGAAGACCTGTCTCGGTGGTCCAGAAGAAAAGATCAGTAGAAAATGTATTGTATTTAGGAACTGAAGAAGCTTAATCTATTTAGATCATTAAAGAAAATTTTAAGGAATGATTAGATCACAGTCTACAGTTAGTTAGCTATGAAATTTTCATAATATAGACCTCTTCAGTCTAATAGATACAGCTGTAAGTGTAAGTCATTAAAGATGCATAAACTCAAAATTAATAATAGAAATAAGACAATTTGTATCATTGTTTACCTCATTTAAAGTTCAGCATTAAATTTTTCAGCTCAAATTTGGATGTTCTAAGAGTTCTGCCGTAGGTAAAACTGGAGTTAATAAAAGGAATTCATACAAATTATGATTCAGGAACATCTCGTACTTGTCTCAACCTTAGAGGTAGAGGCAGGGAAAACATCCCTGCAAGAACCTCATGAGGCTTAAAAAGAAGGGAAAACAAACACATGAAATCATTGGGTTATGTTTAGATTGGTGATCCTGAGATGATATAAAAATAGTGGTGGTCAGTAGTGATACTAAATTAATATCATCTGGGCTTCTATGTTCTCCCACCCATTTCTCTCTCTGGAGAATGTACTATCATGAAGGTCTAAAAAGATGAACAATTAATTTCTTCAAGCAATGAGCAGAGGGTGCAGCCACCCTTGGCTATGGGTTGCCATTGACATGTGGAGGAACGCATGCATTCTTTCTTGCACTTTTCTGAGGGCTAATACAGTTTAGGTCTGTGCCATGCCACTTGATCTCCAGACAAGATCGTGTTCCCTGACCTATGCTGATTACCAGCATCAATCTGAACAATGAATCTAAATGTCTCCATTGACATCTTATCTTTAAAACCCAGTTATCTTAAGTAGAATGTCCGAATCTTGCTTGGCTCCTTCCTTACATGTTCTCACAACTTCTTCAGTTAGCAGAGAGACAAATTAGAAACAAACCTTTTAATGCTTTAACCAGAGCTAGATGACTAAGCAGGGAGAGATGCCTGCAGCTTAAATGTCTAACATTCAGATTTGGAAATTCACGTATTTTATTGTAATATCAAGACCTAGAGAATCATCAGCACGGGATTTCTTGTATCTTCATTAATATGTGATACCCAAAAGGCGAAGATCTAATGTTATTTTTCTCTCCATCATTCAAAATATTTTAATGAGGCTTTACTTTCTGTTTTGCTTTATAGGCACTTAGGCATTTTCAGCTTCAGAATTTTATATATTACACTCCATATGTAATCTCTTTTAACTTTCCATTTGAACTTTCAGTTCCAAGTACTCATTGACAAAATCATCAGTACTTTACTCTGATCTCCCCTCCATTGCTTTTGATAGGTAAAAACACTCTCTCCAGCAGTATGACTGTAAAATCTGTTGCCTCAGAGGTGTAGATCCCACATACAGTCAAGCAGCACCCTTGGGGAACGGTTAGTTGCCATGAGCAAATCATGTCCTTTAAGATACCCCTACTGATTGAGAGTAGTACTCACTGATCTTTCCTACTGGGATTTTTTTAGGTGGTTTTTTTTTTTTCCTTAGCAGTCTAGTGTTGTAGTGTATAGGCAGTAAAAGAAGACAGAAAATAAATGTCCCTGTAAAAGGAATAAAAACATTTGTAGTCCTGCTGTGGCAAGAGGATAAAAGATCCTCAAGTACAAAGAGACAGCAGTGAACCCCCGTTACTCATCCAGCTACTGACTCATTTTACTCTCCCAGCTACTTTTTAAAAGTATTTCTTAGGGAGTCAGTTGTGAACCAGAATTTAAACAGCAAAAGCAAGACAACTCAGAATGTGAAAATTCAGTCAACCAGAATTTCAAAGGGGGCTGAAAGCCGACCTTCAATGTTTGCATGCACAATTTCATGAAGAGAAGTCACTTGAGCAGACAAGATCCTTCGTTTGATGCACTTACATTAAAGCTTCATGAATTTTACACTTGGGTAGAAGAATAGCTGCATTTTGAATATTTCAGCCAATTTATAAATATAATATTTTTGCAGCATTTTATAAGCATTTTGCCCAACTAAATGTAGAACATTTTAGTTTGCTAAAGTTAGGGATTCTGTGCATGGAATCCAGAAACATCTATCTCAGCAACCCTCTCTTCTGTCAGTAGCCTCCTAAGACTGCACTGAATAGTTCATGAACTAATTCATACTAATTCTCATTAACACATCACCTTCATTAGCACATTAATTATGCCTTTCACCATATAATAACCTGATGCAAAAGACACTATGAAAGAGAAATCAGTAAGTAAACCTAAGATGCAAACTTACCTGGAAGAGTGAGATTTTAAGGAGGAATATGCATATCATGCAGCTAAGTTGGGGTCCAGACTGTAGACATGTCAAATGAAACCTAATATTGGTTTAACAGGCAAGCCAAGTGTCTAAGGACCTACTATACACACTGTATGTATAAAGTGGGATTCAATTGCCTAAGCATAAACACTAAGTGCTATTTCAGATTTCTAAGTGCTTGAAATATCCGCATAAGCTTGTCAGATATGATGCAGGATTAACAGCAGACATGCACTTTTCTGGTCAAGCACCTGAGGGCCAGGTGGAATACACTAAGTAATAAACATTGCATCCAAGCCTACGCTTAAGCAACTGAATCCACACTTAGATCTTCATTGACTATAATGACAATTCAGAAACCTCTCTCACATGCTAACTTTAAAATGTAGATGCCAAAATTGACATGTCTACAGCCTGGATCTAAATCCAGACTGGATCTTGGTTGCACAAACTTTAGTGTCTAAAGTAATTTGAAGTGATCAGTGGTATTTCACACAGTTTTCATGTATCTTACTACAGAAGAAGCAGATATCTTTTAAATCTTTGGTCATATCTATCCTTTCTGTATGCCTGACTTGAATGCCCTAGAATCTCAAACTAGGAGGCTATGTTCTGTTAACTGCATTCTATGGTGTACCCCAGGCATCAATACTGGGTCCAGTCTTGTTTAACGTCTTCATTAATGATCAACATGATGGGGCAGTGTTCTCCCTCAGCAAGTTTTATGATGACACAAAACCGGAAGGAGTCATTGATACTGCCACGTGGGGGGACCTCAACAGACTGGAGAAATGGGCTGACAGGAACCTCATGAAGTTCAATAAGGGGAAGTGTGAAGTCCTGCACCTGGGGAGGAACAACTCCGGCATCAGTATACACTGGGAATTGCCTAACTGGAGAGTGGCTTGACAGAAAAGGACCTGGCAGTACTGGTGGGTAATAAGTTGAACACGTGCCAGCCATGTGCCCTTGCCGCAAAGGCAGCTAACTGGCTGCATTAGGAGAAGTGTTGCCAGCAAGTTGAGGTAGGATACCGTTCTACTCTAATCAGGCCTGAAGAGGCAACACCTGGAGTGCTATATCCAGTTCTGGGCTCCCCAGTAGAAGAGGTATATGGACATACTAAAGGAAGTCTAACAAAGGGTCACAAGGATGATGAAGGGTCTGGAACATCTCTCCTATAAGAAAAAGCTGAGAAAGCTGGGATTTTTCAGTTTAGAGAAGAGAAGGCTCAGGGGAAAGATTATCAGCATATATAAATACCTAAAGAAAGTGTTCATAGAGGACACAGCCAGGCTTTTTTCAGTGGTGTCCAATGTCAGGACAAGGAGCAATGGGCACAACCTGAAACAAAGAAGGTTCTGCCTGAACATCGGGAAATACTTTTTCACTGTGAGGTTGCCTATGGATGTTATGGAGTCTTATTCCACAGAGCTATTTAAAAGTTGTCTGGATGTCATCCTGGGCAACTGGCTCTAGGTGGCCCGCTTGAGCAGATTGGTTGGACCAGGTGACCTTCAGATGTTCCAGCCTCAGCCATTCTGTGATTTTGAGAACTGTATCTAAAATACATTTCCAATTTTACATTGTATATCCATTTGCTAACTTTATTTTTCCATGTTCGGGTTTGAGTTGCCACTGATTAAAAATTAACAGAAGAGTGACTGCATTCCTAAGTTCAAACAAGAGGGAATTATGTGATTCCAGTTGAGAAGTAGGAGTCTCATTTTCATATTTATCTTTCTCCATTGATATGAGAGATGCAACATGAAGGGTATACTCCAAATCTCATGAGAACATCAGCATCTAGAATCTATGAATTAGAGATTAAAACATAAAATATAAATTTTATGTCAATTTGAGCATAGGAACTGATTTCTAAAAGTACATTTGACATTTCATGCTGATTTTCTAACTTTTTTTTTTTTTTAATCTGGAAACATCATTGTGCTTGACCTTAATGAAAAAAAATCAAACCAACTTTACAAAAAAATACAATGTACAGTTAGAATATATATTTTTCTTTTTTTTTAGAATTAGACTTATTTATATATAGGTAACTGATGAAAGTAAATAATTCTACTTTAAAGAAGGCAGGTAAGGGACATATTATATGACAAGTATCAAAATTTTACAGTGAATGTTTTTCTGACCTTGAGAAATAACATCATTTGTTACTATTAAGTTGCTGGCAGAAGTATTTACATGCCAGCTTGTATTTTGCAGTTCCAGAAGAATTATTTGGAGCTCAGTATATATGTTCTTTTTCTACTTTACTGACAATTAATAGGTTAAATAAGCTCTAACCTTATTTGGAAATCTAATTTATTAAGTGGTACCATAGTGATCTTACAGCTATATACAGGGTGAAAATATGTTGCAAGTTCTGCTTAGATCTTTCCAGGTTATTGGAAGATTCTTTTTTTTTTTTTTATAACACATAAAAAACTTGTGGATGTCCAATCCCTGGAATTTTTGAAGGCCAGGTTGGATGGGGTTTTGAGCAACTTGGTCTAATGGAAATGTCTCTGCCCATGGCAGTGGGATTGGAACTAGATGATCTCTAAGGTACCTTCCAATCCAAATCATTCTATGATTTTGTGATTCTATCTATAATTCTATGAAATGAACTCATTCACCTAACAACAGCACTCATTCATGCACATTATTGATATAGTAAGAGAAATATTGTGCTTCTGATACTAAATGAAGTCTTTGATATGTTTTAATCTTTTTCTTGGATGTTTTATGAATTCTTAAGTACTTCATTTGTCAGTTCAGAAGTACCTAACTACTTCTACTCCTGGTGATAGTTCTTAAAAATTACTATATTTTGTGAAAACCTAAGTTTTCCTCTTTTTGTTACAAATTTCACTATGGATATAGGTTCATCTGATAGAATTCAGGACTACAACTAGGACTAGACCTCGGAGGAAAACCCACTGCAATTATGAAATCAAAACAATTTCATATTAATGCATCTTGACATGTCCTTTTTTTTTTTTTGAGAGTGAGAGTTAACTTTTAATTAGTTGATAACATTTCTTTACTTGTTGCTCTTACGTTTGTCAAAAATAAAAAAAAATAAAATGCTATTAACATAAGACTCCTGGCACTTCGTGAGCAATATCTTTATTTTTTTTTCTATGCAAATTTAAGTTATATATTGATTATGCATATGTATGCTAGTTAGTACTTTAATTGTGTGATAATTCAAATACCAAGCCTAAACATAATTATATTATAAACTGAAATGTAAGGGCTACATTAATGATTAGTTTTTCATTCTCATCTCTACTTTATGGTCGTTTTTTTTCTTTTCTTCTCTAGTTTCTTTCTGATATGTTATTAATTTTGAGGACCTAAAAATGTTGAGACAAATCTCACCTTATCTCATTGTTCTTGTGAAAAAAAGCTGAACATACAGATTAGCACCACTATTCAAAATCTCTCTTCTAGAAAGATCAGACATTAGTTGCACTTCCCTCCTCATGGTCTTTCTTTCACACATGCCTCAATCTCTTCCTCAGGGTCTAAGAAAAAACTGACAAGTATTGAATAGGTTTTTGGAGATCCTCCAGATAGGTTTATAGATTTTGGAGGCAATGTTGCTAAGGCTGACACTGATAACTCTAGTGTTACAACCAAGTCCAAGTGAGCTCTGTGCCTTTATGAGAAGATCTACTGACATATAAATATGAACAGCATGATTTATTAGATTACACAAAGCAAATTTCTACACTCATGCCATATCTCTGGTGCTCTGTCCTTCATTTCCAAGTCATTAACTTTTCTCCCTTAGATTCCTGTGAAGTTAAGATAGAATGCTAAATACTTAACATCTGTGAAGTACAATATAAATGACAACAGGCATCAAATTTATACATTGCTCTGGAGTGTAGCTGGTAGCCTATGGATTTGATTCACACTCTCTAGCTCTCAGAAAGCTATCTATCTATCTAATTCATTGTGCTGGAAATTTTAGGAAGCACAAGCCAGGTAGAAGTATGTGCCTTATTGCCCTGTTCACAAGGAATCTAGCAGAGCTGTAAGATGTATTCATGATATTCTCTTTGTAAAAGAAATATGAAATTCTAGTAAGACTTGCCAGGTCTGAACAAGTCAGTGAATCCCTTTCACTGTCAGGCTCACAGAACACACACCGGTATGACTGTAAAGGTAGAAATCTGACAGCAGCAGTGAGCAATTGTTCTGGTCTTCTACAGTGTGTTCTAACAAATTGGCATAACAGTCTGTTTAACTAATTGAGCCCCATGTATACAGTACAATATATTTTGTGGGATCTAATATGTTTCAGTTTCAGTTTCTTCAGTGGTGGGACCTTTGATCTTAATGGAGTTAATCCTGATTTTCATCTGGGTAAATCTGAAGAGGATAAATGCCAAGATATATTGACCTTTTATGATAAAAAAATTGGATGCTAGGTATTATCTGGGGAAAAAAACCCCCAAAAGTCAGACATTTAAACTTACTGGGTTTGGTTGGGTTTTTTTTATTTTGATTTTGCTTTAATTTTGGAAACCCAGCATGAACACTAACCAGACATATTTAATACTCACTGACATGCTTTTCCCTTAGAATTTGATTTCAAAAAGCCTTAAATCTATGTTCATAGAGGAATATGTGCTTAAGAAACCCATGTCATAAACTTCAGCCCATTCACTGTTATACCCATGAAAGTCAGCAACAAAGATAAGAAATCTGACTCTATTCACAGGAAAAAAACTTAAGAAAAAAAAAAATTCCCCTCTCGAAATAAAACAGTTGTGTTCATAACCAAGAAGGTTATACTTTGGCTCCTAGCTATAACATTGTTAAGATTTGGACTCAACATATCACATCTTCAAAAAAGTGAAGTGATGAGAGCTTCTATTTGAATTATTAAACAAAAGGCAGTTTAAAAACTTCAGGAACACTGGTGCAATGCGGAGAAATTGGAGTCTTCACTCTCTTACACTGAACTTTTTATCATAAATAAACTATAATAATCTCTTCTTCAGAAGGACCAATATACAGAATTCAACATACAGAGAAATGTAGCAAGTTTTCTTGAATACCCAGTATGTTGTGAATATTCCTCCATCTGCATCAGCTGAAGGTTCTGATTTGTTTGGTATAATTTGTTAGATGGTAACTATATAAATGGTTCAGTTTCTGAATAATTTTATTAGTATCTGATCATTTTAAGGACTGAGCAACTAAAACAAGCAGAATACGTTTTCTTTTAATAACATTGTCAAAGTTCCTCAAATATTTATCCTTTTACAATTCTTGTTTTGATGTAACAATCTCATTGTCTTCACAGTATGTTACAAAAAGAGTAACTAGAAGTCACTCATGAATTAGTCTATATTATCTTAGATATATAGAATTCCAAAAAGAAGCTCTTAAAAGAAGCTGCAAGTGATTGTTGTGGGTGACTCCCTGCTGCAGGGGACAGGGGAACCCATCTGATGACCCAACTGCTTGTCTAGAGAGGTTTGTTGTCTGCCAGGGGTTTGAATTAGAGATGTCATGAGAAGACTAGCAAGGCTTGTCCACACATCTGACTCTTAGCCCCTGCTGATCTTCCACTTGGGCACCAGTGACAACAAGGTTAACTTAGGGACTATCAAAAAGGATTTGAGAGCTACAGGGATGGTGGTCAAGGGCCTGGGGGCCCAGTTAGTTTTCTCCTTGATCCTGCCACTTAGGATAAATGACAACAGGAAGACCTGATGGATTCACCAAATGAATAACTAGCTGTGTTGCTGGTGTTGGCAACAGTTTTGGCTTCTATAACTGTGGGAGCATGTTTGAAGATCAACAGCTGGCTGGGAGACATGGGATCCACCTCATTCAACAGGGCACACACATCTTTGCCAGCAGACTGTAATGTTTACTCCAATCAAGGACTTTCTCAGTCTCAAGCTCTGACAGGGAGGAGGGGCATGGAAAGCTGGGAGGAAGCAGAGACAGGACACCTGACCCAAACTAGCCAAACGGGTATTCCATAGCACAGCATGTCATGCTCAGGTTATAAAATGTGGGGAGTTACCCGGAAGGCCTGGATTGCTGCTCGGGTCAGGCTGGGTATTGGTCAGCAGGTGGTGAGCAATTGTATTGTTCATCACTGGAGTTTATTGTTTTCCTTTTCCCCTTTTAGTTTTATATTCTCTCCCCTTGTTATTTCCCTTATCATTATTATTATTGGTGGTTGCAGTAGTGGTTTCGTATTATACCTTAGTTATGGGACTGTTCTTATCTTAACCCATGGGATTTATATTCTTTCGATTTTCCTTCCCATCCCTCCTGAGTGACAGAGGGGAAGAAGGGGGAAGTGAGTGAGCGGCTGTGTGGTTCTGAGTTACCGGCTGGGCTTAAACCATGACACCAATGCACATAGTATGGGAAACAAACAGGAAGAATTAGAGGTTTGTGTGCTGTTGCTGGGCTGTGATCTCATTGCAATTACAGAGATATGGTGGGATAGCTCACGTGACTGGAATGGTGTCATAAATAGCTACATGCTTTTTAGGAAAGGCAGGCCAGGAGTATAAGGCTCTAGTAGACACTGGTGCAGAGTGTACCTTAATGCCACCAAGCCATCAAGAGGCAGAACCCATTTGTATTTCTGGACAGATAGAGGGATGCCAAAAGCTAACTGTATTGGAGGCTGAAGTGAGCCTAACTGGGAATGAATGGGAAAACACCCCATTGTGACTGTCCCAGGGGCTCCATGTATTCTTGGCATAGGCTATCTCAGGAGAGAGTACTTCAAGGACTCAAAAAGGTGTTGATGGACTTTTGGTATAGCTGCCTTGGAGACAGATGAAATTAAGCAGCTGTCTACTTTGTACTGTGGGATTGCTGAGGGTTGAAGACCAGTAGGTGATACTGCCCTGGGCAGCCTGATTTAGATGACCCTGGTCATCTCAGAATATCTCAGTGCAGCAGTCAATTCAGTTGAGCAGAAAAAGGTGCTGAGTACTGTATGAGATATGCTCAGGAGACCACAACATTCATGAAGGGCATTCAAAAACAGCAGAGTTAACATAATACTGTTGGGAGATTTGTGCCTTCTTGGACTGACAGTCAGAAGTCTCAGACCACACTCTCAAGTGATGATATCTATAGTTCAAATGGTTGAAACCATAAGGTCTGTATGTGACCTAATTTTCTTATCTCCTGTTATAGGCAGTGGTAACATAGTCAATGGACTCATGGCAGTCAGAAGGCATATTTGTCCTAGCAGGATGTGATATCTATAGGTGTTAATGTGCAGAATCCCCATGGTATTCAGCTACACAGAGAAACATCTAATGCCATTTACAGCAATGCAACCATGGCAACTATGACACAGTTGTGAAAGACCTGTGCTCTTCTGGAGTTAAAAGGCTGGAAGTCAGGCAACATACAGGATCTGCGGGACTACAGTGTCAATGTTCCATTGCATCTAAAAAGGATACTAAATACAAGATTTAACTTTCTAATGTGATTGGATTAGGAATTTGTGCTACTAACCTACCAGTCTATGATATTCATAGTTCTCATGGTTCCTGCATCTTACCTATCCATTCCATATAGCTGTCTCTGACAAGATAAGAAATCTCAAATGACAGTATATGTGTGTGTCTACGGAGTCAAGCCTAAATTTTGGTCTGCAGTCTGGAACTGTTCTGAAGTCCTAGAACTCCTTTGCTGCCTTGTCAATCTATAGAAATATGAGGAAAGAATTAAGTACCAACACTGTTGATCCTTCTATCAGCTAAACTTAATTCTGCTGTTATTCTCAGAGTTTTTGAAATTCTTTTCCTTAATTAAAATGAGAAAGACTTTAAACAACAATATTTTTAGCACTAACTGAAAGTAAATCTTTTTCCCTTTAGAATGAATACGTAGTGCTGCTGTGCCTGGCCACCTAGTCACTTGCCATTTAATTTGTTGTCTGGAGGTGGACTTAAATACTTATACTTATGTACCCAGCCTAATAAATGTAAGTCTGTGATGCACTGAACATTCATGAAGAGTGTGTGACACACCTAGCAATGAAATGTAGGATTCTGACACTCCTTTCCGTTTGCTAGAACTAAATTACAACAATCCCCTCAGGAAAAGGTATAACAGTTGCTGTGCTTCATCCTTGCATTCTTCTAAGCAGAATTATTAATGTATCATAAATGATTTGTACTGGCCTTATAATTTTTATAGATAGTAACTTCCAAAGGAAATTTAAAAAAGCTATAAGGAGAAGTAAAGATTTTTGCTGACGTATTCAGCCTTAAAGAAGTCTTGCTTTTATCCCTCCAGAAAAAGATCAAAGATGAAGAGGACAGATGAGAACTTTTTACAATAATGCTCTTAGAAGATTTGTGGATGATAGACTTCTTAGGGAAGAAATAAGTAAAAGTATTCACCTTTCATTCATAATTATTACTACACACATGCACATATACCCGTTTCTATTTATATTCATGGGATTTGGGGGAAAAATTGGAAGATGTGTTACTGATTCAATGTAATACTTCCTAATTTCTCTGGTAGGTATAATGGAGATCTTAATAGATCAAAATCTAAGCTTATTGATTATATTTCAGGCCAGGTGGAATGAATTCCACCATCTTGTTTAATGTCCTGAAAATCACAAATTTAGAATTGTATCCACTGTATTCTGTCATGAGCTCATTCATAATATATACTAGTGACCAATGAGAGATCAAAGTTGACTGGTATTAAGAAAAGAACTATAAACATGTTTTTACTTTCTATGTAAGTTACATAAAATGAAATGCAACTTGTAACAGTACAAGGGTTTTCAACACCATGTCAAATTGTCTTAAAGATCAAAAGGTCATTCCATTTAAACTATGTGCACATGCTTGAGTTTTAGAAAATTGATCAGTGTGAACTTCTTGATGTTTCTCTAACAATTTCGTGAACTGGAATTACTTGCTGTCCAGGGTTCAGCCTCCTTCTTGGTAGCTGGTGCAGTGCTGTGTTTCTGACTTTCAGCCTGGGAACAATGCTGATAACACACTGCTGGTTTTCAGTTGCTGCTAAGTAATGTTTACTCCAACCAAGGACTTTCTCAGTCTCATGCTCTGCCAGGGAGGAGGGGAAGCCAGGAGGAAGCAGAGGCAGGACACCTGACCCAAACTAGCCAAACGGGTATTCCATACCACAGCATGTCATGCTCAGGATATAAACTGGGGGGAGTTACCTGGAAGGCCCAGATCACTGCTCGGGTCGGGCTGGGTATTGGTCAGTAGGTGGTGAGCAATTGTATCCTCTTCCCTTGTTATTTCCCTTATCATTATTATTGTTGGTGGTAGCAGTAGTGGTTTTGTATTATACCTTAGTTACTGGACTGCTCTTATCTCAACCCATGGGATTTACATTCTTTCAATTCTCTTCCCCATCCCTCTGGGAACGAGGGGAGGAAGAATGAGGGGAGTGAGTGGGTGGCTACGTGGTTCTTCTGAGTTACCAGCTGGGCTTAAACCATGACACTTGCACAGCTGATTGCAAAATTGTGAAGAATTTACTCAGCATGTAACTTCACTAGATTAAGCAAAAGATTTTTTAAAGATATAGAGAACAATAAGCTACAGGAGAGGAATATGATTAACCCATGGCCACTTTCAAAGATGTATCAGGATGTTGATTCTGGGAAGAAGTTATCAGGGAAGACTTTTCATCTGGTTGCTTTCAATAGAAACTTTACAAATTACCCCAAAAGTTTAGCTTTCACTGTTTTCTTTTTCTTTCACTTTTTTCTGTGCTCCACTTACGGGGTATGTGGTGAATGTGCTATGTAACTGCCAAAAGAGAAAAAATGCTGAACAATGTAAAATTGATGAGAAGCCTACAGGTGAAATACTGTTCTCTTTGAAGTCAGTGAAGCCAGGATTTTATCTCATAAAGCTATTCAGATTGCTTTGAAATTGAACTTCCATGAACCTTCTTATGAGACCAGGCTGTGAAAATTAAAATGTGAATCCTATTCTCAGAAGTCTTGTAACACTTAAGCAGTTTTATTTATGCAGAGAATTCTGACAAGGTACCCATAAAAAAAAAATAAAATCTACGGAATACCTGATTTGATGATTGTCAAGATGCTTGTTAACTTCCAATTGTAGAACATACTTCAATATTATGCAGAAAACAAAAAAAAACATACAACCCCCCACCAAGTTTTGTAAAATATAGCCATTTTTTTAATAATATGAAATATATATAAAAATCTTGAGACATGTACAGAGTTTAAATATTTCAGTCATAAGGTTATTATAAAAGCTGTAGGCTTTTCAAATATGTCTTATTAAAATAGCAGGTTAGCGAGAATAGCAATAAATGAAAACAATTTTAAAGCTTTATTTCTAGAAAATGCTTGGTTCTTTATTACATCAATCTTTAAAAATTCTGAATAAAGTTCAAAAATTCCATTTTTAAGCACTTTTTTGTGAAACCGAAAGTGTCATTATTCAACTGGGTTCTATCACATGAATAGATTACAAAGCCACATATTACATGTTGAAAGTACAATATAGTCTGCTGTTCTGGTGTAGGCTTAAAGCTTTTAGTTTATAACCTAGCTTATTGTTGTTTTCAAATTCTATTCTTTATTTAGAATTTTTTTTTTCTAGAAAATTCCTGTGTAATTTCTTCTGAAATAGGTAACATTTTTAACTTTGTCTTTTCAAAATATCAATAAAACCAGAGAAGATAATGGAATTATATTTTTCTTGGTAACAAAAAATTTAAAAATTACCATTCCTTTCCACAGTATTTTTTTTTAAGCTGAAAAAATCACCAGGTCTATCAATAAGAAACAAAACTAAAAATGTGTTAATCGTGCTTTTCAATAAAAAGAATACAAGTCTTGTTTAATGAAGTCTGACAAGCTTTCTACGAAAGAAATTTGCTGGAGACAGGATATACTCCACAGATTTATTTTTCACTGCTTGCTTCTATTGTATTCAGTAAAGATGTCAGTCTTAAAATTAAAACCAGGCCTTATGGTCCTTTTAATAGTGTGCTTCACATGATGTATTAGGAGACTCAGTGGTGGGTTAACCCACAGGTAGTAGGTAAGCCCTGAACAGATGTTCGCTTACACACACACACCAGGGATGGGCAACACAGCAGGAAGAGAGGAAGGGATGGGAATTGCAGGGAAGGGCAAGGAAAAGAAGGGCAGAGAGGGTAAGGGCAGGAAAAGAGAAAGGCAGGGCAGACAGCACCAGTCCAGAGTATAGTTTCACATATTCAGGATTAATTTTCCATTTTCAGCTACACATTTTAACTTTGCAGATGTTTTAGAGAAAAGTAAATACATTCTTAGAGAAGAATATAACATTGTTTTGCCCAAGTTAAAGAAAAAGATTTATTTTTCTTTAGTCACGTAAGAAGTCATGTAGGAAGATTCTTAAGTGCTCTGGGCTCTTTAAACCAGTTCAGCCATAGGTTCTTTTTTTCATGGATCAAGTGCTAAGGCTTTCAAACAGATTTGAAGAGCCTGATCCTTTTCGTGTACTTAGGGCAGAAAGCTCATACCTCTTCCAGAAGAACAACAGTCTTAGTTTGAAAGTTAAAGGCTTGAGGCATAAGTACAGAAATTAAAAACTTGCATTAGCAATAAAAAAGGTCACTAATTACCCCTGACTTTTAAATACAGAGAATAGGTCAACAGAAAGAGTAAGTCCACAACAATGAACAAACTTCTTACAGAATTTTATTTTCTTTGAAAATAACAGAGGAACTGAATGTCTATAAAAAGCATGTTTGTGACATTAAAAGCTAGCTAGCAGTGTTCCTGATAGGTGACTGACTTATTTTTTCCAAGTTAACTTTTAACACCCATTTCCAATTTTTTTTTTTCCTGATCTATGATTATATTGCTGTGTGAAACCCATTTACACAGCTTTTCAAACATGGCTGACAACATTAGTTGGAAGCATAGATTTATAACTTGCTTAATTTTAAAACAGAGAAAGCACTTACCAAATATTTTGCCATTGTGATCCCCAGGTTCATCACTTACATATCTGAAAGCTACAGAAAAATTAAAATATCTGCACTATGAGGCAAAACTGGCATTGGTGTAAGTAAGCATGTATTAAGCAGCACCCATTGAATATTTCTACTATTCAAATCGCCTTAATCACAGACTTCATTTGTCAGTAGGTCCATTATTAATCCTCAAGAATATTAGACCTAGCACTGTTTCTTTGAAAATTTCATTTATTCTGGAATAAAAGTGAAATACCAGTTTGTGAATATTTTATAAGAGAAAAATGAATGATTAAAAAAACACTCCAGTAAAAAAACCTCACTAATCCAACCCTTCATGAAGATAAACGGCCTGTATTGCCCCTCTTACTTATATGCATCTGCAAAATCAGGAATTTTGCATTGAAGCAGGTTGATTTCCCTTTATTAGGGAATGTAGAGGAATCTTAACTTTATTAACATCCCTATTTGTTTTTTCTTCCCTTTTAGAGTAGCAAAGATCTGAAGTCTTATTTGTTTAACTATTCTACAAAGCAAATAACTCACTTTCTCTTGGACACTACCAGTCTATTTAGTATACTTTTAACTGTTATTTGTACATTTGCAGGACCATATTTACAATTTTAACATGGCAGCCTTTACATTTTTCTAATGTATAATGCTCATATTACCTGTCTTTATTCATTTAACCCATTGTAACTAATTTCATACAATTTCAAACTTCATGAAAATAGTCTGAAACTTCTGAACCTGTTCTATTCTTTTCTCTTGTTATGCTTTCCTTAGCTGTACATTCTTACATTCATTTGCTAAACCTGGGATTATGTAAAAAGACAAAACTATGCTCAACATGTGTGGTTTTGTCCTTGCTGCATATTCTTTTATCATTAGAATGTAGAAATAATAATTTTCATGACATAAAATACGACATTCTACTCATCTTCACTGCTGAAGTCAGACATGCACTTTTCAGTTGTGTTCACTTGTTTAATTTCCTTTTCAAAAATCCTGTTCAGACTTTTTTCAGTATTTTTTTCTCTATTAAAATTAAAATACTAAACCAACATGTCTTCTTTCTTGAATCATGTACTGTTTCTATCCATCCTCCCCATGTATATTTTGACACAAATTAGAATTAATATGCTATACGTTCCCAAAATCATTATTGTTATACTGCATATCCTAATATGATGCTCCTCAACAGTTCTGGGTTCTTTTTCATATACATCAACTCAAACTCTCAATTTTATTTTTTTTTTATGTATTTGAATTTTCCATTCCTTCAGCTAGCTTCCAGATCTATCCCATAGCTTTTTTATCTATAAAGGACAGCCCCCTGAAGAGGAAACAGTGTATAGGTGATGTTTTTCTCAGTGTCATGAAAGTATCATCTTCATAAAAACATCTCAAAAGTATCCATAACTGAAACTCAGATAATTTTTATTTCATTCTTTGTTTCAAACATTATTTTAAGTCTAAAAATATATGTCCTGGTAACTATGTGATCTCATCTTCAAATTACCCTGTTAATTGAGTAGATAATACATGGGGAAAGAGCAGGGAAGGACTTATTGGTGCTTATGGAAGTACAGGTGGCAGTGGGCTATTCAGACAACTTACCATTACAGTTTAGTGAGTCTTTATTTGACAAGTATAATTCTTCAAATAATCATAAATTTAAAAATTTACATCCTATTACCTATAAAAACTTGAATGCTTATTCCAAGACACCTAATACCAAAACAATAGAAATCCGTAAATAAACAAACCAATAAATAAAACCAGATAGTTCATATCCAATTTCATTATGGATAGCATAGTGCTACTTTTTCAGCCCCATAGTTGTATTCTGGCAGAAATATTTGATATGTAAATAAAAAATTGGTTGTCTTCAAATAAAACATGCAGAACATGAAGTTTCAGTTTACACATTAAGCTGTTATCAGCTCTATTAAGTTCTAGACAGAAAAAATTAAAGAATTTACAGTAAGAGAATTGTCTTCAGTAATGCTTAGGACTATCATTTTGCCAGGTCTTCACTTTCAAAATTTAGATTTTAAATGTGCTATGAGTACCTAAGTTATCAGATGGACCAAACACCTGTGGTGTGATTGAAGAATACTGTTAATCTGCATTTTTTTCCTTTTCTTGTCTTTTTTTTTCTTTTTTATAGAACATAAAGATGTATTACTGTAGGTGCAGATATAGGTCAGATATTGTTTTTACATTGAATGCTCTCTAATTTTTGTCATTAAGCCAGCTGTGCTTCAGAAAGTGTCTGACTCAGAACCTCTAAAACTGCTATTACTTTTGTGACTATTACAGAGTAATCCTTCATTATTTTTATTATCAACCACCTTTTCAGAAACAAGCATGCTTTTTCTAAGAATGTCAGTATAATTACTGAAGCACTGGCTGCATAAATTTTCTGTCCATTCTTTTTCTTTTGCCTTAATGCATAGTTTTAAAGTATTGTAATATATATTTGTATATACTTATTTCAGCTGTGAACTTTCATGTTCCAGAAATTTCCAAACAAAATGGTAACAGACTCAAAAACTTAAATGGTCTTCAAAAAATTTTTGGATATATACACACACACACACACTTATATATGTACATATATATACGTATGTAGATACACATGCGTATATAAACCCAAGAATGTATAACATGATTTTCAGAAACAGTGTATAATTTAAGACTTTTGTTAAAGGTGAGAGGGTTTTTTTGTTTGTTTTTTTTTTTTGTTGTTTTTTATTATTTGCTATTCACTCTTGCTATTAAAATATCTTGAATAAAATTAAATTTGAAAGAGACAGAGTTTGATACAATTATCAGTGGAATAAATTTATGGATAGAAGATGATCAATGAATAAAGATCATAACTAAAAGTATAATGGGCTAAATGTATCACAAATGAAACTAAAAATAGGTTAGTATTTTATGAGGTAGGTAGATATTTAAACTGATCGTATTTCCTATGGCTAGTTGACCTTAATGTAAGAGCAATATACAAAGCACCTTACTGGTTCTTTCAGCAAAGAGGCAATGCTTTGGCTAAATTAATTTGTTTATTACTGAAATAATCTTCATGACCTGTTCTAATGCTTTTTGTGGTCTGTGGTCATGTAGGATTTACCACCCTTGCTGGGATCTTCAGACATTCTCAACATTGCTGTTACTGTATTCTCATTGAAGTCAGCAGAAAAAAAAAGATGTTTTAAGGAAGGGACTATGTTAAATAGTTTTGAATGTCATTATGACATCCTTCTGTGACTCAGTAGTCATGAAAATTATTTCAGGCTTGATGAAACTGAAGTATAGGTGCATTTGACTTCATGCAAAGTCTTGTTCAGAAAAAACCCCAAACCAATAAAAACAAAGGAGAAAGGGAGAAAGGAGAAGAAACATATTCTTTCTACAAGGTTGTGAACTGAGGATACTGCCATCATCAGTAGTAGCACTGATCCTTTTTACATTAGATCCTGATACTCTTTTTTGTCTAACTTTCTGTGTAGTTGATTTAGCTGATGTAATTTTTCCACCATGTAAACATTTTGTGATGTCCATCAGTCAACATTGCTTTAACTTAACAACTTCACTATCCAAATAAATACAAAGTTTTCACACCTACTGTTATTGTCTTTCAAATCATAACGGTGACAAAAGTTTTGGCTCTCGTTGGAAGTCTTAAAAATCCTATTCCTACAATGGGGAAATGAAAGACTTGAAAAACCCCAACATAAGTGCTCTGTTCCAATTTAGAAATATACACAAATATAAGTGAAAAGGCACCATGAAGTCCAACCAGGAAGAGTACCTGCTGAAAAAGCTAACAGGCTGGCACAGTAAGGAAATAAAATTAAAACAGACTCTAAGTCCAATCACTGTCTTCATTTTACATATCAGTAGAAAATACTGAATCGGAGATACCCACCTGTACTTTCTCTGTACACATAAATGTCATCTTTTCTGTCTCCAGACTGGTAAATAAACCAAACAAGCAGGCTAGAAATTCCAGTAGTTAAGAGTAAGTGCAGAGGAACATAGCAGCATTCAGAAGGTCCCATATAGACTGGATTTGCTCTGTTGATAGGTTCCTGAATAATTGTTTCAACTTCCTTTTTCCACTTGTGCAGTCTGTTCACTGCTGTCACATGTGGCATCTGCTTCTCTTTTAATTTTCTCCCTTTGTCCATGATTCTAATATTTTTTAATTATTTTTTCCTATTTAGTTGTCCACAGTATGAATTAAACCTGAAAAGTTCTATATTACAAGTTCTGTGAAACTCAGCACACTTAGGGCTACGATCAGTAACCAAGAAAGATAATTATGTGTACATGTAGATAATGAAAAATACTCTTTAAGTAGAATCCAGTTAAACAGAAAGTCTGTCATAAAGACACTGATAAGTGAGATCACCAAATTTTGAAGGAAAATATAGTGAGTTGATGATGATAAAGACAAAGAATCACAATAACTTTGAAATAATTTGCATTTTTCTTTTGAAGTTTAAGGATACAGCCAAGGTAAGAAAATAATTCTTCTCATGCATTCACTGTTGAAGCATATTGTTGTTGCTCTAGTGACTTTAATAGAAGAATAAAATACCTGTAAAGGGCACCAGATGTCCATATCTGGAAGCAGGTGGCAGTTACTGTCTACCTGCAGAAATTCTTTTCATCAAAATGTAAGAAGGTGATTATAGCCCTTTGAACATGTTGATTTTTAAAAACGCAAGAATCAGTTCTAGAGAGGTGAAGAAATATTAAAACTGGTTGGAGAAAGTGGAGAGTTTTGTTCTAGTCCTGCCAGATATAATACCATATTAAAAGTAGGGAAGGGGAATGGCAGAGAGAAAAGGAAAGAAAGCAAGGGGGGCAGACTGAGAGAAAGGGAAGGATCTTTAGTAAAACACACCCATGCTGAATGTTGAATACCTGAAGACATAGTGAAAACCAGAATATCTTTTTTAAAAACTGAAATTCTGAGCTACTCTGACACTGCTGAGGATAGAAAGAGACTCACTTTAATTGCCTTTTATTACCAGTTGCAACTCCAGAAACAACCTTTTGAGAAGCCTGAAACAACCTTTTGTGAAGTCCATGACACTGGCTATCCAAGAAATGGCCTAAGCAAGGAAGCAGAAAACCCAGAAATCATGAATCTAGGACATGTCCAGGAAACTTGAAAAATGTTTGTTTAACAAACTGCAGAGCAGTGGAAGCTGGTCAGTCTGGGAAAGGCTTATTAAAAGGTTCAGACAGACTGTATGATAAAAAGATAGACATTTAACTGAAAGATACTTAAGATGACAGTAATTAAAGGGAGGTACTCACAATCTAGAGAGGCCAGACAAAAAAGGATGCTATCCGTCCAGCCACAAGATTTCATGAAACTGTTTTATTCTCTCCAGTCATTACAGACTGATTCAATTAGCATTATCTATTACAAAACTGCTCTTTCATAACATTTATGCTCATTCTCTAAATGTCCATGTTTGACTACTCTGCTTTTCTACGTCAATTCTTTCTGATACAGAAAGTGCCATTTCATAACAAAAGGAAAAAAACCAACCCAAACAGCGAAAAATCATGTTTTATGCTGAAGAAGATTTTTTACATTTTAGATTGCATTACAACTACCAGGTTCTTTAACTTTTTTTCTGCTTCCTCATTTTCACCACAGAAGTTGTGGTGAGGTTCTGTTAAAAATAAATACACTCACACTCAGAATACCAAAGGAGGGGAAAATGAGGGATCCTAATTCTAAGACCATCTGGAAAAAGAAAGATGTGTCATTGTTCATGCTGTGTAGTTCATCTATCCTATTTATACTGGACACTTATAAATGGTTTTTAAAGAAACGACCAAGTCACAAAGAAGGAATAGGATTTCCTCTCCCAAAAAGACAGTACTTCCCTTAATTTTGTGTCACATCTGCTGTGAGTTTCTTCTTTCCTCCTTGTCCACTAGTATTTCTGGAATTCAGTGATCTTCCATAGGAAAAGAAAACTTTGTCCTTCTTGGGCATCTCATGACCTGGTATTTATGGTATTTTGGGGAAATCTGAGTCTTCCAGTGTTCCACTTCAGCCTGAAACCAATACACTAGGTTTAGAGCTCTAATACCTTAGGAATTACACAAAAGACATTAATTCGTACAGAAATATTTTTCAAAGGGGGAGGACTATTGATCTAACCACCTGTGGGCACATGCAATCAGATAATCACAGGGGAACTTAGGGTAGCCACAAGAAATACCCGTACATCTCAATGGCATATTTATTGAGTGAGATGGGTATATCAGGTGGACAATAATTTCTGTTTCAAGACTGCTTTTCTACAACTCTCATGCCCTTCACAATCACACCAATCAAAGTCTTGGCCCCTCCAGTTCAGGTGTGACCAGCAACATGGGCCTAAGTGAGAGGACACTCTCTAGCTATCATTCAATAACATGCAGAAGCTCCACCATAGGCTCAGACATCTACAGGATGTTGGATGCCCATATTGAATGTTCCCCATAATCAGAAACTTTTGTCTTCACTATTTCACTACTGCTATTCTAAATTAGATGGTTAGATGCAGATGACCTCATTCACTACATCATTCCAGGCCAATTTACTTGATTTTCTCTGTATTTAAAAGCCTCTTAGAAGGTACTACTGGGGCTCCTATTACCCACTGGTCTCACTCCACCACTTTGTCACAATGAAGTGAAGTTTTTAACAGGTCATCTGTGCTTGTTTGTTTTGTTGTGGTTTTCTATTTGCTTTTTTTCCTTACACACAGCTAAACCTTTAGAGTAGCACAGACATAGTACAGACCTCACCTACAGTGCTTTGAGGTAAGCGTTTGGTTTGTTTTTCCAGTGCATACCAGAATCATCTAATGGATTCAAACCAGGCAGATGTCTAAAAGGTGTCATTTACTTGACCGGTGTTTCAGGCAGGCTTTAACCTGTGACAATGTAGGATCTGAATTTCTCTCTGGATACATATATGCTTCTGTCATCTATAGAAAGTGCATGATGTCAGTAGGTGGGATCAGCTAAATGTCTATAATTCAGGAGCATGAATGTAAATTGTTATGTACAGCTTGAATCACACATATAAAATTCAACGAAATACTGTATTCTCCAATATACAAGTTTTCTGAATTGCTTTTGAAGGTCTTGTGTGAATATGCCTAGCTTCCACAGACCAGTGAATGTTGGCCAATATTCCCACATCTTATGATAAAGCTGTACTGCACTTCAGACTGACTTTGTATGTACACTTCTATGGGGAACCTAATTTAGACTATCTTAGCTGCTTTCTTCAACCCCTGTTTTAAGCATTTTTTTTGCAGCCCCTGTGATGGCATTTAAAATTGGTAGTCTAGATCTTGTGTGTTTAGTTTTTAGTAGTACCTATTGTCTTTAAACAAGTGATGACAGTAACTCAAATCCAGACTGATTTAATATCAGCATATAACAGAGTTCCGAGAAGGCATTTTTTCATCCCCTTAAGCTATTTTCTCAACCCCTTTAGCCATTTGGTAAAATAGCCCAAGGGAAGTGAAACAGTCCTAAATCTTTTACTCCTGAGTAATCCAGAGAGATTGGTGGCTAGAGTTACAGCAATTGGAGTTAAATCACTAAATAACACTAATCATTGTAGAAACTTACCTAGCAGTCTCTTGGAAATAACAATACTAAAAATCATACTACTCCTTTTACTTAGATTTTTTTAAAAATAGACATGTAAAAGAAACAGGTATTTTCAGTCTCTTTGGTATAAAAGAGATTACTATTTAAAATTAGTAATGATAATCAGTATTCAGTACCTAGAGAAATGAAATCCCAAAATACTTGAGATACATAGTAGAAAGAAAAAGGAAATTGAAATAATTTTTTTTTGTGTGAACACTACACATTAGAAAAGATTCATGGGGGGCATGTAGATAAACAAATAAACCCTTCTCCCCCTAAATCATAAAGACAAGAGAAAATAATTATATCGTCAATGTACCTGGGTTATTTGAGCAAATTAGTTCTGGTTCAAAGGCTGGATTCAAAACTTAAATAAATCTTTGAAAAGGAGGAATATTTTCTATCTGCAATAATAATGTAATTTAGAAATTACAAAAGTCTCTACTTCAAAGAACCTACTAACTACAAGAACTAATCAAAGCATAGTTATCAGCAACAGGAAACCTGAAACAAAATTTTTTAAATATACCTGGAATAATGTTACAGATAGGAAACAGATAGGAGATTCTGTCTCTAGCCATCTCTGATTATGCACATAATGTGAAAATAAAAGATCAAAAGTTTCCCCCGTCCCTCCCTTCATTACTCTTCTTTTGGACCCATCACATGCATTGGGTTAAATTTTGTCTTTTCTGTTTCCATTAGACAATTTGAATTTGGGATGATAAGGCTGAAGAAGATGAAATAGACTATGCTAAACAAGGTTAGCAAGGTAGGACAGAGGCTTGTAGGTCTTAAATGAATTCCAAAAGCAAGGAAGTCTGTAATAGAAATAAATAGCTTTAGCTACTCAGACGTATTTATGAGCTAAAGTTAATTGTAGTCATTAATGGAAGTTAGCTTGTGTTTTAGATAGCTTTAATAAAGCATTTACCAAATATTATTATGAATAAGGATACACTAGCTTTTTTTTAAAATTGTTCCATTACTCAAGGTAAATAAAAGTAAGAACATTGAACTGATGAAAGATGACATAAGGACTTAACCTACTGAGCTCATTATCATAGCATAAGACATCTGTCAAATTCTAAAGATAATATTTTAGAAATTGGATGGACTTACATGATCTGTAATATAGTATTTTTATATTACTGAAGAAAAAAAAAGTATGGAAATTCAATAAGTTACAGCATATATCAAGCATTATTTCAACCTTTAAAAAAAGTAAAATGTCACGCTTCTTGCATATATTAGTTTCCTTTACCCTTTTTGCAAACTAATTAAAATTCTCTTTTTATTTGAGGCATAATTTCAAGCTAGATTGACAGCTAATCTGATGAACTGAAGTAACTTTTGGATTGTTGTGGGGTTTCTGTCTTCAGAGATCTTTTTTAAGAAGCTTTTTTTTCCTCATCCCTATAAAGAACCTGCTAGTTGTTGGGGTTTTTTTGAAAATCCCATGTACAACCCCCCCCAAGCAAATAAACAAATAAACACACACACAAAAAGATAAAAAAAGAATGGAGTTTGTCTCGGAAGTAAACTTTTTTCAAGGAGAGAACACTCTAGCCAATATGATTTTGCATGCTAGACATATTTGTGTCAGGAATTCATTAGTCTAAATTCAAAAGTCTAAAATAAAAAAAAAAAAAAGAAAACAAAATCTGGTTTGGTTGATGAGATAATATTCATGGAATAGGACTTGGCAAAGCTTTAGCAGACTGTAAGGGAATTCGTAGTGTACCTGAAAGGAATAGCAAAGATATTACTGACTTCAGTGGGCTAAAATATTCCTTCCTCCTAAGGAAATTACTCAAGACTATGAGTGGTCTAAGTCTTTAGTCACTTAAATAATTTTAAAGTGAAATATGTTTATTTAAAGCTATTTGATTATTTGTTTGTAAATGTGTCATTTTCTGATTAATAAAGAAAAAGAAAACGTAAAAAATACCAACAGCAAAAATCACAGATTTTTTCAAGTGTCTAACATCTCAGTAGAGATGGACTCAAAGGACCACATTATTCTAACTGTATCAAACATAATATATAATTCTATAGATAATATATAGGATTCTACATTTCCTTTCTGAAGAGCAACTATGTAAAATTGATCCATTTATAGGTCTATTCTTTATACGTACTAAAGAAAAACCTATATTTTACGTATTGTCAGAGACACATTCGTAATTATTTCAATGGTAAAAGTTTTTGTACTCTGCCTGCTTCTCAGAGGTACAGAAGCAAAAAGCAATGAGACAGTTAAGATTAATCCTATTCTGGTGTGTGCCTGATTGGTGGCAGAATCTCACTTGCAGAAACAATACGTTTCTAATAATAGCACATATTACAGAAATCAATCAATCCTTAGAAGTCCTACTCAGAACTTGAGCTTTCTTGCAGCATCTTCATTGTCATGAAGGTAAAAATAGCTTGACTTTTGAACTCTGCTTGAAAAAAATTGGACATGGTAATTATTGCTTTCAATATATCACTTTCAGTTTTGACTAAGTTAAATCAAAAATCTTTAACGTAATACATTGAAACGCAGATGTGTAAGGATAAAATTCACAAAAAACATGTTGAACAATAGGATACCTAATCTAAACAGCAGAAAATATCCAAGTTTTGTTACTTTTTCTCCTAGGCCAGGAACACTATCTCCAGCAGTGTCAGATGCTTAAGTTGAGGCTAGGATAAAGTCTGAAATAAGCTTTTACCAACATTATTATTTTTGTTACTCTTATTTTAATTGTAATGCTTCATTTGCAACAGATGATAGAAATTTTTTTAAATGTATTGTTTCTGGATGAAGCAATAAATAGTAATGAAATCTGAAGTCTTAAATATATGTGGGATCACTCAGAGACATTGAAGAGTGGCAAAATGTGAGGTCCAGGCAGTGTTTCAAAACTTACTTTTATATACCCAAAAATGCATCTGTTGTCTCACCCATAAATTTTGCATCTTGTTCTTAATATTGATTTCTTTGAGACCTTTTTTTTTTATACAGGATCTAATTTTTGCCAGGCAGTCACATCAAGAGAATCTTGGGTGCTCAAATAATATAAACCACCTTCTAAATGATTTATGTACAAGTTAAATATTGTTAGTGTTGAGCAAAGTTTTTCTCAGAAATTTCTCCTGCCACATAAAAGGATGGGATCATGCTGACAAACAAAAATCCATCAATAGCAAAAGTTAAAAATCAAGAGATTCTTGGCTTTCCTTGGCAGCTCAGTAAGTGGTGCATTCCTTTGTGACAAGGAATACTACCAAACTACAATAAAATCAATGAGAACAGAGAGGTTTTTAGACATACATAAAATGCATCCTTTAATACTGAGGTGGTTGGTTTTGGTTTTTTTTGTTGTTGTGGTTGTTTTAGTTGTTTTTTTTTTCTCTAGGTAAAGGTCAGGATTTGTGCAAGTCTTTAGTTTGAAATACTTTAAGTGCATAAAAATCTTTGAATTTCTTTCATAATAACCACTTAGGAAATAAGACGTCTGAATTTCACTTTTTTCTTGTTTTATCAAAACTGTGAAACTTTCAAATCTATAATTCATAATTTTTTCAGTTACTGAAGAAAGAATGCACATGGAAATGCTACTGACAGTGCTATGCACCTTGTAAAAAATATTAATATAATATCAGTTTTATTACTGTGATATTCAAAACCCATATTAAGCAAATAAAACCTCAAGTATACAAATTAACTATAGGACTGTGTTAATTTCATTTTATTGAATTCTCAAATTACCATTTGGGTAATAATTTTAAGCACAGAACATTGTCAATTACTATATTGAAAAAAATAAAAATCCTCCAGTAGATGGGTTATACTTTCATATGTATATATATATACATACACACAGAGAAAATTCCATTCCAAGAAGACGACAGGATTGATCCAGGGAATATCAGTCAATTTCCTAAAATACTTAACTATTCCTTTTCCATAGTGAAATTTGTTCAACACTATCTGGTATTTGCAAAAGTGGAAAAAAAAAAAAGTAAATAAACGGGTGACCTCATCACATCAGAATTCCATGTTCTGAGAGGCTTTATGGAATAATTTTTCAGTTACACAATGTTTTTGTTAAAAAAACATTACTGGATTATCCTTGTATATATTGTCTTCTGATATAAAACATAAGAAAGCATATAGAATCCCATCAAATATACTTTAATAAACTCAGAAGGATTTCAGGAAAGCCACACAGCTTGGTGTTGTCAGCAAACTTGCTCTGGGATTGAGTGTGCCCTCAGCAAGTTTTCTGATGACACCAAGCTGTGTGGTTTGATTGATATGCTGGAGGGAAGAGATGCCATCCAGAGGGACATTGAAACAATGGAGAGGTGGGCTGATGCCAACCTCATGAAGTTTAACCAACCCAAGTGCAAGGCCCTACACCGGGGTCAGGGCAATCCCAGGCAAAGGTACAGGCCTGGTGGAGAAGAGATTCAAAGCAGCCCTGCAGAGAAGGACTTGGGGGTGCTGGTTGATGAGAAGCTTAACATGAGCCAGCAGTGTGCACTTGCAGCCCAGAAAGCCAGCCATATCCTGGGCTGTATCAAAAGAAGCATGACCAGCAGGCCAAAGGAGGTGATCCTGCCCCTCTGCTCTGCTCTCATGAGTCCTCACTTGGAGTATTGTGTCCAGTTCTAGTGTCCTCAACATAAGAAGGACATGGAGCTGTTGGAGCAAGTCCAGAGGAGGGCCACGAGGATGATAAGAGGACTGGAGCACCTCTCGTATGAAGACAGGCTGGGAAAGTTGGGGCTGTTCATCCTGGAGAAGAGAAGGCTGTGTGGAGACCTCATAGCAGCTTTCCAGTATCTGAAGGGGGCCTACAAGGATGCTGGGGAGGGACTCTTCGTTAGGGACTGTAGTGGTAGGACAAGGTGTAATGGCTTCAAACTTCAACAGGGGAAGTTTAGATTAGATATAAGGAAGAAGTTCTTTACAGTGACGATGGCGAGGCACTGGAATGGGCTGCCCAAGGAAGTTGTGAGTGCTCCATCCCTGGCAGTGTTCAAGGCCAGACTGGACAGAGCCTTGGGTGACATGGTTTAGTGCAAGGTGTCCCTGCTCACGGCAGGGGCTTTGGAACTAGATTCCATTCATGATTCTCATTTTCAAAACAGAAAGATTTCATCAGCTACTTTAACTTATTAGTCATGTTTCAGTTTGCTCCAGTTTCTTATCATCCTGATTCTTATTCTTTAAGGTGCTTATTGCTTAAATAACCTCATCTTCCTGCTGCCCTCCCAATTGTTCAATGACAAAGGGTAATTAAATATCGAAACATTCAGTATTGGACTTCTGGTAATGTGTCCAAAAGGTTAAATTGCTAACCTCTCTGTAAAAGGATTTCAAGTCCAAGAAATATATTGAGATTTTCAACCCCATACTAGCTAGCATTGTTGCATCCTAAATACAATAGACAAAATATTTTATTGTTGTTATTATTATACTTCTACTACTGAAAGAGGTACTTTATCTAAGTGTACGGAAATGCCTGTCTTTGGTTTACAACAAAGATGATGTATTGCAGAGAACAAATGAAGCTGAGAGGACATATTCCCTTCGTTTTTCCGTTTTCCACTCTACTGCTTGAGGACTTTGGCATGTTTGTTTGGCCCCTTGCTGATTATTATCATTGTCTTTTTTCACTGAGGTGACATTTCTACTGATTTTCTAAGCACTAGTCTATTCTGTTACCTGCCTTGACTTAGATGCCATCAACTGGCTTCACATCTCTCTAAGTAAAATTTTCAAATTTTGGCTGTCTCTCATATTACACTGAAAATGAATTAATTTTGAAGTATGATGGTGAAGATTACACTTCCAAGTACTGAACTTCTCAGACAGAGTTTGAGTGGGTTATTGTGAAGCCTTTGTTTTTAGACTGAGCCAGCTGGAACCAGCACAGTAATTAGAACTTTTCTAAATGTCTTGGGAAATATACAATGACTGAAAACCCAGATGAGATGACAGCTTTATAATCTTGATTCCACAAGAATTGAAATTTTTTTCTTTTCCAGGATAAAGGGGTAAATATAAAGATACTTTGTTTTCTTCTAAATTTATGCTCCTGATTTCATCGAAAGATGCAAAATTAAAACTTTCATAATTTAGGGAGGGAAGAAAAGTGCTGTTTGTAGTCTCTTCATGGATTTGCCTTCTTTTGTGCTCTAGCACACAATTTAATGATAGTTGAGTCTCTGACCTACTAATTTCCTTCTTTAGTGTTTATATCAACATTTTTTCAGCAACAATGATTTTTTATTTTGTTTTAAGACAGTTGTGATGAATGCTTCTTATGTTTTCTAAAGCTGGGCTCTTTCTCTATTTCTGTCTGGATATTTCAATGTTACTTTGAAATACTACAGTGAAGAGGAACGAAAAGAATATTTGTTTTCTTAGGCTGATTCCATAATTGAAAAGCTAACAGCAAGCTAACGTATAGCTATTGTCTACAAAAAAAAAATAAAAAGTATTGGGAGTTAAAGTACAAGAAGTGTTTCTAGGTGAAATGATTATAATTTTTTTTCCTCTCAAGAGGTTAGATTTGTTTTGATTAATAGCAGCTACACTGCCTACTCAGCTAATCAGGTGGCAAAATCACTGAATTCCATGTATGATCTTTGGTACCTTTTTCTCTGTTACCAAGTTTGTGGGGTGGGAGAATCATAGAACTATAAAAACATATGTAGAAGTGATGCCAGAATGCCATCTATTTCAGGTTTTGTCTTAGAAAACATTCACTTTCTCTGTTTCTCTTCCAGTGATAGCAGACTCCAAAGTTTTCATAGACACTGTTTCATCAGTATTCTAGCCAAATGATTGCATTTTTTTCTTCTAAAATTTATCAAATTCTGCACAGTCATATTTGGTAATATCTCAATAGTTTTTTGTTTTGTTTTGTTTTGTTTTTTGTTTGTTTTTGTTTTTTGTTTGTTTTTTCTTTTAATCAGAAGGAAAGAAGAAGAAGAAGGGTTTTGATTTTGGTTTTTTGGGTTTTTTTAGGTTTCTCATTACTAGCCATTTTTTCATTCTTCTGTGCAAACAGAAAAGAAAATATTTTGCTGAATGTTAATTAATCACTTACACTTTTTTAATTTCATCCATTGTTTTAGGTCCTGTTCTTTTCAGAGGTTTCAAATGTTTTTCATCATTGTTCCTCCATCTGTGAATTATTCAACCTACCTATTGATAGTTTAACTATGCTTATGATTTATGCACACTATATATAAAAATTCCAGAGTGCAAGGCTTCTAATAATATGACATTAATATTTATAGGTCTTTTACTGAAAGGTGCTGAACTTTCACAGGTATAATTTATTTCTGTTTCAATGAGTACTGATGATACCCAAAACTCCAAAGGAGATCCTAAGCCTTTTCAGGATTTTGTTAAGTTGACTTTCTTAAAGAGGACATAGCTGGCCAGACCTGGAAGGCACTCATCAGTGTGAAATTACAAAATAATGTATTTTTAGGTCCAGTAAGATCCCAGAATATAATAAAAGCAGAAGAAATACGGTTTATATAAAGCTTAAGTGCAATGAATACTATTTTTATTCTTAAATTTTATTTAGCAAAGCTTTTTATTTTCTGTCTGTTCAAGTTCTTTTAATAGTTTCTTCTCATGCTGGTACAGGTTTTAACCAGAATGAAACATTTCTGGTAGGAATTTCTAACTTCCATCCAACTGCAAACCATCTGCCCAAACTTTAATTTTATCCCTTTCTGAACTTTATGTGTCTTATACATAGCTGGCATAGTCCTAAATTCAGTACTGTTGCAGTTATAATGCATTATAAACTAGGATTTATTTCCAGTACAATCCTGAAAATTTTGCCCTTTACCTGTCATATTTACCTTCTCCCCTCCCCTATTTTAAAATTTATTTTTGCTTCTTCATTCATACTTTCATTTATAAAAATATATTTTCTGGCAAACTGAAATTTTTCAAAGAAATTTCCAGACTTCTATAAAAATCTCATTTTCATAAAAATTAAATTATTTACTAGTAATTCATGCTCTTGTAGCTTTTTAATAAAATCCATCACTAAATTCATGCTGGTTTTTTACACTTCGGGGTTTCATGTTGAATTTTTGCTCTGTCAGATACAGAAAAAGGCGTATAAGTAAGGAATGAACATACCTCTATTTTGTAAGGGCCATTTTAGGATTTTGCTTGCTATGTGTCTCATTTTGTGCACCTCATTGATAAGGCAAGCCAAAGCCTGAGAAAGCCCTTTGAACAATTATGTCATTTTGCTCAACATTGTGCTTAAGCATTCTTTATGGCTGAGGGTATGAAAATTAAATACACAAACTATTTGAAAAATAGTCTTTCCTGTATTGTTCAACCATGTAAATTTCTAGACTCAGTGACCACATACTGAAACAGCATTTTTTATTGCTATATACAGTCTGAAACACAACATTCACTACAAGTTTGGGTAGTAGATGTCAACTGCATGTATTTAATTTGTCATTTATTTCTTAGAGTTATCAGAACAAGGACAGAAAGCCATTTACATACTTCGCTTATAGAATAGCTCATAACATACAATTCTCAGTACATTCTGGGACTCAGAGGTCCATCCCACTTCACTTCTGTAAGATGAAAGAGCTGCACATATTTCTAGAATATCATTCTCTGCCTCTGACAAAAGCCTTTGATAAGTGCTTGGGTGTTGGACTGACAAGTACTATGCCACTTTCAGCAGAACAGTCATGTCTTTTTTTTTGTTTGTTTGAAGAAACAATGAAAAGTTCAACAAAGAAACTTATAACTTGTTTTACCCATGAGAAAGGAGGTCAACCAGCCATATCCTGTTAAAGAGCTGCAGAGTTTCAGCCCTGTTAAATTACTTTTGCAGTCAAAGATGTATCTGATTGTGGAGCTGGTCCCAAACCTGTTCCTAAACTGGAGTTCCTTTACACTCATGTGCTTGCCCCAGATGATGTTTTTTATCAGAGCTCAAGTGGAAGAGTTCAGATTAGGTATATTCAGAGTGGGGAATCATGCTGTAGTTAGTGAGCACTGCAATACAATATAAAGCTATTCTGAACAATTCAACAATGCAATTCATTTAGATCATTGGTAATCCAACAGACAGTGACATGTGCCAGAAAATGAGTATAAGGCATTGATCTACTTTCATTACAATTTCAAAGTGGAAAGAAGAAAAAACAAAACAAAAAAGAAAGAAAATCACTACAGTTTTCATTCACCTCCTAATCAAATACCTGAATTCCCCTTTTACAAAGGTAAAAGACAAATACTTCTTGTCACGAAGGTGAAATACCTTCCAGTTGTGGAATAATATTGCAAAACCATACCAGTGCCATTTAGGCTTTTTGTCTTGAAAATTCCTTAGGGACAAATTTCTCAGTGAACTGTAAAAGCACTACCTGTAAGTATATACATAAACACTCATACATAGACTGTACATTAGCACCCAATAAAAGGTGTGCTAGTGCAGTGAAAAATGTACTGCTGGAGACCTCTTAGTAAGTGAACTTGAAGTGACACATCTGAAATGGAATAAAACATAAAAATACTTTTCACCTGCAAGAAATAAAGCCTTTTTTCCCTTAGTGACAATTCATAACTTTAGATACATTTTGAAGCAAACAAAAAATGGTGAAAAAGACCAATTATTTATGTAGACTTAAATGATTTTTTTAAGATTTTCCACTACTTTTGATAAAATACAAAATTGAAAGCAGACCAAATTCAACGTTTTTAAAAACTTGCAGTAAAATTCTTCCATGTCCAATAAAACAGTTGGAGAATTAACATAATACAACAATGAGGACCTTTTTTTTCCTCAATGAGAAATACTACAGCTTCTTTCTCTTTGTTAATATTTAGAAGACCATTTTATTTACAAAATAATGTTTAGCCTTTTTTTTACAAAAAACCCACCAAAAAAAAAATTAGTCCAGGTATATTTATGTGGCTATATTTGTCTGTGTTTCCCTTTGCCTAGTTCAATAAAACTTCTGAAATGAGTGCATATACTTATGTTCCTACAAGTTCTTGGAAAATTCATAAAGATTTTCTCATTAGAGAGTAAGATTTGATTTTTCCTGAGAATACCACTAATGTTTTGGGTTTTTTTGTCTTTTGCTTAATTGTTTGCAATGAAACAGTCCATATAGGTAGAAGTAGAAATCAAGACACTCCCTAAACCTTTCTTTTTTTCCCAGATTCATGAATGAGGTTTATATTTAGCAAGTGAATCTGTCATAGAAAGGAAAAGAATTGATTTCAATAATTTTTGATCAATTTGAACAATTTCAAAAAAAGCCTGAAATGTAGAGAAACTTCGAAATAACAAAGCCGAGTTGTGAAGACGTTGATGCAGAGAGACTAACAATTTAAAGATAAAGAGACTAACAAGTGATGAAGGAAGGAAAAGAGAATTAATTAACAAAAAACTAGAAGAAAAAAATTAAAGTGGACAAATTAAAAATATATGCTAAATATTATGCTGTTGTGAAAAAAGTTTTCTGCCTCTTTATCTGAAATGTGCCTCTTTGCTCATGGTATTTGATAAAAGATATTGATAGGTAAGTAGAAGTATTACTAAGTATTCAGATCATTCTACTGAAAATCGAACAGGGGGTATACACCTAGAGAAAAGCAAATATCATTAGCTTCCATGTTCATTGAACTAGTTAGTTTTGCTTCTTAAAAAACACATTGACTTTCTAAAATATTTCAATAAAAATTATTCTGCAATATTTCTTTTTAAATATATGTAGTGTTCTTAGAAAAGCCAGTAACCATCTATATGTTCCTTAGCATGGATTTATGATGATGTAGTTACAGCTGTACAGTTATTGTTGACTAAAAGAGATGTCAATCTTGGTAAGGGAAAATGAATATATCCTGAAAAAACATCACCTCATTTAGAATTGCAGGGGATTGGACTAGGTGATCTTTAAAGGTCCCCTCTAACCCAAAGTATTCTATCAGTCTATGGTAAGTTCTATTCTGATCACTCCAGGTTGCAATGCAAAATTTTAGAATAGAGTATTTTAGCACAGGGGCTTATATAAAAACCTGTAACCACTTACTGTGAATAAATGAATATCTTATTTTATTGATAGGTGTGCTGCTTTCTTGTATAAACAAACAACTGTAAACTTCCAATTTATGTTACTTTTTATCTTAAAATTTCAACAGTTAAAAATCAGATTAAAAATGAAGAGATGTATGGTAAACTCACTACTTCATTTGACCAATTACTTGTGTTTTCTACCTGAAATTGTGTAAAAACTGTAGCTTATTTTTCATACCAGAAACACACACACACAAAAAAAATCATATATAGCTGTTAAAACAGAACACTATGTATATTGACACTGCATGGAATAAGCAAACGCTGCTTATTCATCATATGAATAGTAGGTAATACAGGAAACACCATGTTATTCCCAAGGACAGGCTTCCCAGAATAAGTGTAAGAATCATCAACTATGCCACCATACATATCTCAAAGAATCACAGAATCATAGGATGGTTTGAGTTAAACCCAAAACCTTAAAGATCATCTAGTTCCACACCCTTTGCAATGGGCAGGGATACCTTCCATTAAACCAGGTTGCTCAAAGACCCATCTAGCCTGGCCTTGAACATTTCCAGGGATGGGGCATCCACATCAAAATCAACATCAAACACTGATGACCAATGGTTTATTGTAAAGAAATTGGTGCAAGATAGGAAACAAGAGGTAAAGAATTTGAAGGCATCATGGAAACATGGTGGGATAGCTCCTATGACTGCAGTGCTGGAATAGAAGGTTATAGGAGCTTCAGGAAAGACAGGCCAGGCAGACAGGGAAGGGATGTGGCTATTTATGTCAAATGGCAGGAGAGTATGTAACTCCCAGGGAATGGATGATGGGCTAACTGAGAGTTTGTGGGCTAGGGTCAAAGGGAGAACTGCAATGGGGGACATTACTGTGGGGGTCTGCTACAGGCCACCCGATCAGAAGGACTGTGTGAGATGAAGCCCTCTAAGCAGATAGAAGCAGCCTTATGCTTGCAGGCCCTTGTCCTCATGGGGGACTTCACCCCGATATCTCTTGGATGGACGGTACTGCCTGGCACAAGCAATCCAGGAGGTTCCTTGACTGTGTGGAAGAAAACTTCCTCCTGCAAGTAATAGAGAAGGAGACAGGGAGAGGTGTCATGCTTGACCTTGTGCTCACCAACAGGGATGGGCTGGTGGAGAATGTGACACTCCAAGGCAGCCTTGGCTGCAGTGATCATGAGATGGTCGAGTTTGAGATCCTCAGGGCAGTGAGAAGGGCACAAAGCAAGCTCACTGCCCTGGACTTCAAGAAAGCACACTTTAGCCTCTGTAGGAACTTCCATGGGTTCTTCAAGAATACTCCCAAGAGGGCAAGGGGCTCAGAAATGCTGGCTGATATTCAAGGATCATCTGCTCAAAGCTCAGGAGCATTGTGTCCCACCAAGAAGGAAATGGGGCAAGAAGGTCAGGATAAGGAGCTGCTGAGAAAACTTAGAAGAAAAAAGGAAGCTTATAGGAGGTGGAAGCCAGGACGGGCAGCCTGGGAAGAATGCAGGGACATTGTCCAGGAAACTAGATACCAGGTCAAGAAAGCAAAGGCCCAGTTAGAATTGAGTCAGGGATGTCAGAGGTAACAGGAAGAGC